>NC_047167.1:10642446-10942446 GCF_009819705.1 Hippoglossus hippoglossus | reverse complement strand
AGATGTTTTTGATATGTAACAGTGGAGCCATACAGGCCGATCAATACACCGACCTTTCTCAGATAGATTGCATGATGTTCTGCCAGGCCCCCAGCACCATGCACCCACCAGAGGTCCATCCAACATCAACACAGCCGTGTGGGCTGTATGGCCAGCTCTCTTTTACGTTACCTGGGGGCTTTCATTGTGCTGTGCTCGTTTTATCTCTCTCTTTGTGTCACACACGCAGAGACACACTGCTTATGCAAACCTGTGAAAACAGATACGCTTAAATGAATCCAGTGAGAGGTGATCCTCAACAAATGAGGGTCTCTGACCTGTTCCCCAGGGCCTCTATAGATAGATCTTGTATATTTCTGTTCAATACCAGGAGATGAACAGAAATCCCTCTTGGAGTTGAGAAATGTCATTTGCTTTCCAATTAATACTTCAATTAACTAAGTCATTTCCAATTCATTTCCTGAAACCGGTGGAGTTGAAATGAAGCTGACCTCCTGGCCCTGTATCAACCGCTTTGCTATTGACCCCTTCGTAAAAATCCTCAATTGTGGATCAACCGTCCATTTAGGAGAGGCGTCAATAATCGACTTTAAAACGTGGGCCGTATTACCATAGACATTAGCATAGACATTGCTCTCATGGCTCTGGGGTGATTTGAATGTCTGTGAGAGGGAGTGACCCGCCCCGTGCCTCCGGCTCACGGTCCACAGGCCGCAGAAGCGCGTGAAGTCTAATCAATAAGCGCTTTAATTATAGCGGCTCTCCGCCTGCAGTTCTTCACGGTTGGGAGACGCACAGTGCCACAGCTGATCCAGCACGATCATTTCAGATGGAGTTGGTTTTCACCGCCTCAGTAATCTGTCTCTTTTGGCCAATGCTATTATAGACAGCAAATTGTCCACCCCTCTCCTTAGATTTGGTAAAATGGGCTGATTAGTTGGGAGGCGGGGGTCATTTTTTTTCTATTCCGTTACTGCTTTGTGTTGCTCGTGTGGACTGGACTTACTTTCTCAAGCAAAAAGTCCCACAGTCGTAATTGTGAAATCAAGTTCGTCACAGTTCATTTACCTTAAAGTGTATTTCAAAAGCTGAAAATATGAAAAACTGCATATTAAAACCATAGAATTGTGAAGCCTACAATGGCCTGTATCAGAAATGTTAGGCCCCCATCACAAAAATGAGAATGAAAACAGAAACAAAAGAGTCTTTATTGGAGCTGCTCCACTGAAAAGTCTTGAGACAGTCAGACTCCACAATGGTTATGTTCTTTTTTTTATTCCACCAAAGCGTCACTTCTTTTCAATAAATGATTTACACACACTCAAAATCTGCTGCTCCGGACTTTGCGAGCCCTTATGCTGCTCGTGCACTAGATGGCGTACTTCCCCTGTAGTGAGTGAAGGGGGAAGCCTGCGCTTGACAAGCTCTGAGAGAGTCATCCAAATTTAGCCCAGTAGTCTGGAGTGGCAAAAATACAACCACTGCATCCCCCAGGCTATAGCTGACATTATTCTGCTCTTCATGGTAATATAGTAAGTTGTGAGGCTAAAGAGATAAAATGTCAGCTGTCCTTGAATAATTTAGGTTTCCCATTCTAGACACTACATCGCTTGAACGTGGGCTGCTAGTTTGATCTTGTGGGTCTTTTTGAGAGCAAGTGACAGTTTTTTGTCTTTCACTGGCGGTGGAATCTCACACGAGGATGGGCCAGAAGGACATTTTTACGAAGACGTTCAAAGAGGATGTTTCCCTTTTACTCCTCATCTCTCCATCTCTCTTATAATTTGTCTGCTTTGATCATGCAGTCCGTTCAGTCCATCTCACCCTGTTGCTTCTTGTCACATGTCCCATGATTGCCCTTTTCATCCGCACCACTACCCCCACCTCTTTGTCATTAGGCCCACGTAGACCCCCCACTCTTTGAAACTTTCTTCCTTCTCCCCCCTGTGACACCCTGCTTTTCGTTTCTCTACTGGGTTAAGCAGGGTCATATCAAAGCCCTAATCCCTAAATGTGTGTGTTTGAGTGTGTGTGTGTGTGTGTGTGCATGAGAAAAGAATGGCCTCCCCTGCTTGAGCTAGATTATTCAAAGTTCCTGACCTCTGGGTGGTGAGAGGGGCCCGTGTTTGGAAACACAGGCACTTGTCTTTGTCTCCCGAGCCCAGCGGGGGAGCTCGACGAGGGGCCTCTCTTGTCAGGCGAGTCCACGGCTGCACTCGGCCTGCTCTGGGCTTGCGCGTCCGTCCTCTGATCCTCGCCACCACCATCTTAATATTAATATGTCGTGAATAAGCAGACAGCTGGTTGGGCAGGCAAGTGCTCCCTGGATGCACACACTCAAACGCACACATCTACACACACACACACACAAACAAACACACTAGCACAGGATGAGTTTGGCCTGCGAGAAAAAACATTGATTCTGAGCCCCCTCACTGTGAGTCAATCTGCCCCCAATAGACATTCAAGTGTATCTGCTTGATCTGATGTTTCCCGATAAGAGAGATTCCTCCCAGGGTGTGTATATGTGTGTGTGTGAGAGTGTGTGTAAGAGATATTGATTCTAGTCTGACATGGCACGATAGATCCCGGGCAGCTGCTAAGAGTTTAAATGAGGCCTATAACATATCATTAAAGCTCATGATAATGTCAAAGGAGACTTCGGAGAAGCGTCTTTCGACCTAAAGAGTGTGTGTTGCATTGCTGGTTGTTTTCTCTCCTGGCTGCTTGCCCTCTAACTGTAAAAACATCCATATAAAGGTCAGAGGTCGCAGGGCCAGAGGTAAGGAAGCCCTGCTATAATTGAAGACTACCTGATCGATCACCCTCCATTTGATCGGGGTACAGTGGAGTCGACCTTATGGCTGCAGAGGTCCAGCTCTCTCTGAACTCGCCTACATTTAACTACACATCAGCACATGTAAACAGGAGAAACCTGCTGACAAATGAATGGACAGGGGTGAAAACATAACCTCTTTGGCGGACGTAATAAGTGAGACAGAGAGAGGGAGAGAGGATGACACACATACAGATGACCAGTAACCTCAGAAGTTCCATTTGAAAAAAACAACAAGAGAGTCGGTGATTATTATAGCACAGGAAATCTTCTATAACCTTCAGATGCTAGATGATATTTCTCTATTGATGCAGCATGTCAGCACTGAAGAGAATCAACTTAACCTCTCACACACAACTCTATGTGACCATTGGAAATCCAGAGAAAAGATTCAAGGCCACGAAAGTACCGCCACCACTGAGCTGAAAGTCCCATACGGGGCATGATTTTACACACACACACACACGCACACTCACGTACGCACGCACGCACACACACACACAGGTTTGCGCAGCTATCCTTATTAAGATTGCATTGATTGCCTTCATTGAGGGCAGCCTAACCAAAACCTAATCACTAAGCTTAACTTTAACCATGACCAACTTATGCCTAACCCTAACCACAATTCAGACCATACCACTAACCTTAAAGCTGGGGTTGGTAATCCTGGACACGTGAACAAAAGCAAGCTACGCTTCGGAAAAAATGATACAGATGCATTCCACTCCCTCCAATCGTCCCTCTCGTCAAAGCTTCGGCCCCAAAACACATGAACGTGCACTATACCTGACAACTGCTAGAAGCAGACTTTTCCATGACTTGCTCGCTTACTTCTGGCTATCGTTGCTGCTTCAGCAGTGCATGTCTTCTCTGCTGAAGACTTGCCAAGTCATGCACAGTGAGAGCAGGGGCAGCCAATCATTTAATTCTGTCCATATGTGTATTATATTCCTGATGGCTATCGGGATGATTTCAACATATAAATTAAAAAGTGTTTCAGAGACGGCTTACCTACCCTGCCTTTAGTCAGGACCTAAGTAGTGACGTTTTGCCTCATAAGGACCGGGCTTTGGTCCTGACAAGGTTTGGGTTAGGCTGGAAAAAGTCCCAAAGAGGGAACAAAAATGAGTTCACACACACACACGCACACACGCTTCCAGATGGCGGAGGTGTGTGGTTCTGAGCGGCGTTACCACAGGTAATGTGATCACAGCGCAGACGGAATGATGTGTTTATATCATCCAGACTGAGACAGGATGGAGGGAGAGTGGAGAGGAGGAGAAGGAGGTGAAGGCAAACAGGACGTTGGAGGGAGAAGCAGACGAGACGAGGTGAGAGGGTGTAAAAGGATCAGAGAAATGCATACAACAAGGTGGGGGGGACGAGAAAGAGTGAAAATGGATGACAAATGATGGGAAAGAAAGGAGAAGACAGAAGAGGAGGGAGAATGCCTGTCAATCAGATTATGAACCAATCATTTGACAGAGAATTGCTTTGACCTGAAACCTGGCGGATCACATTCGCTGCTGCACACATACACACACACTCGCAGATGCACTCAGCATCGTTTCACAGTTGCATGGAGATAAATGTGTCTCACTGGCATCCAGTCTGGTGTTAAGTGCACGTATTAGGGCCTATCAGCATGTATGTGCTCCTTGTGTGTATGTGTGTGTGTGTGTGTCTGAGAGAGTAAGTAAGTGAATGAGTAATGAGTGAGTGATGGATGGATGATAATGCACATTTACTCTTTCTCACAAGGGCTCGAAGCGCTTAGATGTCTCGCCTGGCTCACATAGACACACTGGCACATACACTCGCACAAAATGATGTTCCATACAACAACTCTTCTCTTATTCACCGTATGAATGAATCTCTTCCTTGCTCCTCTCTCTCTCTTTATGTTTGCATTTCTATATCCCTTATCTACAACCTTTGCTTCTCTCTCCCTCTATCTGTCTCTCTCACCCCCGCTGTGTGTCTCATAGTAATGGAGCTAATTTGTTTAGCACACAAAGAGTGTCCGTCCATTAGCGCGGGCCTGTCCGTGCCGGGAGAGATGGTGACAAATCACACCGACATGCGGATCTGCTCTGTGCAAGTCATTTTGTCTGTGTGCGCGGAGGAAAGGTGGAAGAAGAATACACACTGAGGCTTTTTAAAAATGTTAACTTTGAATCCAATTATGTCATGTGAAAGGGTCTGTGCAGCCTTCAGCCACTTTGAGAGCAGTGTTTTCTCCTCCGCCAGACGCTGACAGACATTCACCGAGTCCACACCTGCCTTTCCCTCCAGTGAATGAAGCTGCCTTTGTGCTACCTGTAAATGGAGTCATTCTGTTTAGCCAACTGCTTTTGCTATTTGAAGCCCTGAAATAGAAAAAAAAATGTGGTTTGGTTTTCTTTTGTCATAGTTTAATTTATTTTACTTTAGAAAATGATTCATTTTGACTGAGCTATAATGTGGGATGAAAGACTTTCTCTCAGCGACAATCTTACTCCTCGACCCACGATGCAAAGTTCTGACCACTATTACACAAAGGATCAACGGTCTGTGAGGCAACAGCGACTGCAGGTCAGGATAAGACTCTCGGATGACAGCAGTAGTGTGCGATCCATATGACAGTGACGCCTAAATCCTTATTCAAATTCTCCTTGATCTGAGCCAGCCCATATAAAGCACTGAACAAGCAGGAAATGATTGAGCTCTGAGCTGGGCATCTCTCCGTCCTCGCTCTGCCAGCAGACTGTCACTGTTTGGGCAAACTCCAGTTACTCATGATGACTCCATTCTTCCCTTCATCCATCTACCCTTCTTTCTTTTAGCACTTTTTGATATGATGTGACATCGGCTGAATAAAATGACATAAATTCCCTGACTTTGCTCCCATTTGTCTCTACTTGCCTCAAGATGATTCATAAAGATATTTTCTTATTGTTGTTCACCTTGCCGCCGGTGAATCTGCATGCCTTCTCGTCATTGGCTATTGGGGAAGCTCCAGCAGGAATGTGATACAGGAAGACAAGGTCAGTTTTCATTGATTGTTAAATCACTCCTCTGTTTGAGAAGGACAGGACAGAGATGGTAAGACACTGACTGCTCTCCCCCAGCAGACTTACAGTAAATATCCTTCCGCTGGGCCCAGCTGTGCCAGACAACATTCACTTTGCCTACGAGTCAGCAGTTTGTCCAAATACATATATATATAGTATATGTGTGTGTGTGTGTGTGTGTTTGTGAGTGTGTTTATATTTTGGTTCCTACAAACCAGATGAGCAGACATTTTGGAACAGTGTGAGCATCTTCCTCTCTCAGCTTTTCTTTCTGTCAGTCTCTCTGTTTGTTTGTTTGTCTGCCTCTCTGTCTGCGTAGCTGGCGTCAGTCTCAAGGAGATCGCCCTTCACTTTCACACTCTTTTCTTTGTAGGTAGTGCTGGCAGACTTTCTTCTTTGAATAGCTGTGTTTATCCTCCCTTCTTCCTCCCTCCCTCCATCCCTCCATCTCCCCGGCTGAATGGTTGTCTGGACTGAGTTAAAGGGTTTTCGGGGGGCTCCAGAGACCTGATGTTGAGATATCTTTGCGAACGCTATCTATGAACTCATTGCATTTTAAGATTGGTGGCCACAGTAGAAAATCGTAGCCTCACTCTTCTTGGCTGCGTTGGCGCCCTGAGCTACACCACAAAATTAACAAGTACACGTGGGAAATCGAAGTATATGTATATGTGTAGAGAGGTCGGTTGTGTTTTTGCAGATGGTGGCCTTGGAGACTACGGGGTGGGGGGATGCTGAAGGGGCTCTCGGCCCGCGTATGCAACCGAGACAGGGAGACAGACGGGGGCAGGGAGGGCTTTGTGCACCAGCCCTTTCCCACACTCCCTTTCACCTTTTTTGTATGGCAGCACCGGGGCTCTCTGACATGACGAATCGCTCTGCCTGCTTAACTGAGACGATGGCAGTAAGGAAAGTGAGAGTGGAGGGGAATGATGTTTGAGTGTGTGTGTGTGTGTGTGTGTGCGTGTGTGCGTGTGCGTGTGCGTGTGTGTGTGTGTGTGTGTGTGTGTGTGTGTGTGTGTGTGTGCGTGCGTGTTTATCTTTTAATCTTCGGGCCTGAAACTGCCTCCGCTCCCGTCCTCTATCCTGCAACTCTGCTCGCCTGTCACCAGTCTGGAGCAGAGCAGTCGAGGCTTCAACACTTCCAGCGCTGGAAGGGCAGATTCCACAGCGGATGAGCCAAACGCAGGCACACACACTAACACACAATCACGCACATGCTCATATACACACTAATGCCTCTGCCCAAATGCCAGCACCAAGCTGTTGCCCATAAAGCCTTCAGCCTGTCACAATAGAGACATTACTACATGAGTGAGTGGCTTTGAATGGGGCTAAGGGTGTGTGTGTGTATTTAGAGTGTGGTGGCTTCGGGGGGTGTTCCTGGCAAGGCAGACGACCCTGTCATCACCTCTGCCCCTCGTCAAACAAGCAAACGGTGCATGTGCGCGACACAAAACACTTGCACACACTCCTGCTGCTCCGCCTGTTGCACTTATCCAAGTTTGTAACTGTCCTCTGTTTTCTCATAGGGAGGAGCTCCGAGTATATATATTCACTGTGGTTGTGTGTTTGTGAGGAAATAAGACAGAGAAGTATACTGTGGCTGGTTAGCAGACCGACACAGAGACTCGCTGACCTAGCCATAGGCCAAGCAGGGTGAGGGTTGGGAATGTAGAGGTCGAAAAGAGGAGGGGGAAGGAATGAAAGGGAGAGTCTTCTTAAAATGAGTGAAAGGCTATAGGAGGAGATCACTTCCAAGTGGAAATACATTTGTAAAGTAAAGTGAAGAGGGTGAACGGCGCAAAAATACAGCGGTAGATGCAGACAAAGTTATGCACACGAGGGCACCAGGAAACACATTTAAAATATTTGTTGTGGGCGACTGTAACTCAGCTCAGTCTTGTCGAGCCTTGAAATGTCTCTATGCAAAAGCAGTGTTTTACACCGACGAAATCACTCCTCCACAAGGCGTGCAGGATGTGTGTGTATGTGGGTTTGTGTGCTGGAGGGAGTGACAAGGGCTTAGGGGGCCATGTCATGCTGTCACTGCTGGAATGCATGACAGCAATGTTTTGTCGCCCGTACGGATGAATGCAGCGTCATGGCAGCAGAAGAAGGAGAGGAAGGGCTGAGGAGGAGGAGAGGAAAACAGACTAGTACTTTTACCCACCCCCCCAACACACACACACTGACACACACTCAATGAGGAAATTAGGTCATCCAAGTAAAGCCATTGCAGGGAACAAATCATCATCATAATTGGACCCTTAACAAATCTGTGGAGGTGGCTGCTTCACACAAATGCAAGAAGGAACACAAAAGCCGATACACACTTCTATCGCTGCACACATGGCCGGGAGGGGGCTAAAACAGAATTTCAGCATAAATCAGAGTCTTTTTGACAGTTTTATGGCTCTTTCAGGAGCTTCATTTGGGACAGAAGTGTGATAGAAGAGCGTTACCCGTGGTAAATATAATTGTGGTCACGATCTTTCCATAAATCATGGCGCGCGTTGCATCACAGTTGCCTGCTGCCTGCGGGGAAATAAAACCCCAGTGCTTCAGGTGACCTCTGGGATCTCTTTATCCCATTCTCTCAGGTGTGCTGGGCATCCACAGCAAGAAAAATACTGATTTAGATCCGAAAATGGGCTCTAATTTTACCCAATTTATATCCGGAACCAGTCAGCAGAATGTATAAGTAGGTGTTAGGATTAAATGAAAGGTTTAACATTATGGGAACGATGCTCATTTGCTTTTTTTCGCTGAAGTTTCCATGAGAAGAATGATACCCCTCTAATGCCTGTACTGCAGGGGATTGGCCACAGGAGCACTGTCCTGTGTGGCTGTGTTTAAGAAGTGAACGATTGAAAGGTTGACCTTGCACACTCACAGCTTTTCCTCACACATTTCACATGACAGGCTGTGCACATTATTTATTCATGTTTAAAGACAAGTCTGCGCGAGACATACCAACAGCCACATTCACATTCCTGACGTCCAAACTGCATTCAAATACATGTAATATAGGCTGAATAAATCTCCATAAAGGGTTTGATTGGGAGCCGTTGTGCATGTCAGCGTTGCCTACTGCCGGTCACATCTGCAGGAACCATATCAACAACTGGGCGAAGACAGAGCGAGGCGAGCTGGAGCTGACACTAATGCTGTAATTGGCTTGTGCCCATGTCGCTTATCAAAATAATTGACAGTCTTTTCTACAGTGAGATGGAAGTGTTTATCCTGGCGCTACCCACTGTTGACTGTGGATCCAAACAGCACGAGAGGCCTGGTTTTGTTGTGGTTTCCAGAGAATGTGGTTCTGAGTTAAACTAAATACAACACAGTGGAATGACTATCTTAACTGCATAGTCTATTGTAAAGGAATTTAATACAGGCCACAGTGAATACAGGTTAAGTGCTGCAGGTGGATGCCATGGTTAGATTTTCAGTGATTACAGTCATGTCAAACAGTGTGTCTGTTCCTTATGGGTTGATGAAAACACAACTACTTCATGCCATTGTTATAAATCCATCTAATGATTCCAGAGATCACTGTTTGTCTGACTGTAGCTCTTGTGCCTTGAGAACTGTTTTAATGGCTTCACACTTGGTTTGTGTATTGTTAAGGAAGTGCAGTGTCACATTTGCTGCGATTTGAACATGTGATACTTTCAATATCAATAGAATTTGAAGAATAGGCAACTAGCACTTTATTGACCATACTTTCCGCATTCTATGTCCACTGAGAGTTGCCTACTCGTTCCAGTCCCACGTACATGCCCACAGTTCCAGTTATACTAAAATGAGGGTCCACGCTGGTCTGGCGTCCCAGGCATGCGTACTTGATCCAACATTCCATTCTGGTCGGTGCATATATTGTACCTGGAACATGCGCAGTCGATACATACAGTTAGCGCAGTTGCAAATTTTGGGCTGCACACGGACGACCGTATAGGAGTTCATGAGAACCTTAGTGGACATGGGTGGATGAGACAGTTACGTCATGAGGACCATAGCGGACCGGCGGACACGGAAACTGTGATTTTACCTTTAGTGATGTTGTGGATAATGATATGCGTTTACAATGACAACCGATTCTCTAGTTCGGGGCAGGTTGAGAACGGCCATGCACTATAACAGATTTTAAAAAGTGAAACTCTTTTTTGCTATATCCGTATTTCTTTTTAAATGAATGGGCTTTACAGAATTACAGAATTAGAATCCTATAATCCCATAAGAGGTTTGATTTTGCTGTGACATATATACTTTATAAATTTGAGGCTCCACTGTGCTTTTAGGATGGCTTTGAAAGAGATTACAGAATTTTCATTGTGTCCTTGAAGCACTGACAATTGAAATTCGCTGTTGTTTTCTAAGTTGTAGGGCAAATTATACTTTCAAACTTAAAATCACTTGTTCAGATGTTTTTTTCTCCCTCTTGTTTTGCAGTGTAACCCGGTGCAAGGAGTCTCCAAAGACCGCTGCTGTACCACCCCACAGCCAGGCGGCTGAATGACAGGACTTGGCTGACTGTGGACCCTCCTTCCCAGCGTCTCCTCCTCCACCTCCTCCTCTCTCTCTCTCTACTTTCCTCACTCTCCCCCTCTCTCTTTCTCTCTCTCCCCACTCTCTCTCCTCAATCGCAGAGCTGCGCTCACCGACTCGACACCGCCGACAGGGATGCAGCGAGGGCGCAGCGCAGCCTGAAAAATGGCACCACCACCACGCGTCCTGTGGATCTATCCATCCCCTCTCCTCCTGTACTCCCTGCTCCTCTTTCTGTCGCCGTGCCGAGCCTTACGGAATTACCCGGAGAATGAAGGTGGGTGTCCTGGACCTGGAAGGTTGTGTGAGTGTGCGTGTGAGCGTGTATACATAGATGACTTTGGGGCTGTTGTGCGCTGCGTTGGCGGACGAGGAGCCCCGGTCCCCGCGGTTCCACTGGCCGGGGAGAGCGCGGAGCGGAGCGGCGCAGAAAGTGCTCGGCTCGGTTATGAATGATGCATAAAGAAAAGCGGAGATGGAGGGAAGCAGAGGAGGGGGGGAGAAACTGTTCGTCACGTTTTTTCTTTCCCGGGAATATTGGAATTAAATTTGCATGACGTATATACACACATGCATCCCTGACATGCTGAGGATGGAGATGGCTGATGTGGACAATTTTACTTTCTGACATCTGGAAAAAGCTCCACATCTGTCTTACTCTTTTTGTTTTTCTTGCATTAAAGCAGCCTAACTTATAATGATTATGCCAAGGCAATATTGACCTCTGTGTCACAATGCTTCTAAATTATAGATATCTTCATTATAACCCACTGATAGATGCTCTTCCCCTCTGCTGCAGTCTACAAATGAGGAGCAGCAATTACATTAAATTTATCACACGCTGCTGCTGAGCTTCTCCTGGTTATTGTATTAACATCGATGCTGGGCCTGAAATTAGCCAATGCATTTACTCACTAACTACTCCTGACTGCCTGCTGGACTGAAACATGGGAGCTGGCTCCAGATGGGAACTTCTAAGTGGAGAAAGGAGCACAGCAGTGCACATTCAAAATAACTGGTTTGAGGAGCACACGGTGGGTCTTTTGTGAGTGTTTGTTTGTTGCTTCTCGTGCTGTCAGGCAGTCTGACTGGAGGTGATACCAGCTGTGACTTGACTGTCATCCTGTGAAGCGTTTTCATTCACAGCTCCGGTCGTGTCCTTTTGTGCGGCTCAACAAGGCTGCATCCCTGTCATGAGCTGCATGGTTGCTACCTTTCTCCTACTTTCACAGTAGATTAAACAGTCAAATGATTTCACATCAACCCCCCGCGCACACGGGACAGCACAGGCCAGGCCACACTCAGGTTTGAGGGGACCTCCTGCGTGTCTCTGGCTGACTCAACTGTGTGTGAGCTGAGTGTATGTCACAGCCCAGAGGAGCTCATAGAGAACAAAAGCTCTGGAGGTTAGGTAGGCAGCGAGCGGAGAAGGAAGAGCAGTGCGCTAACAGCAGGAGACAATGCATGTGAGGGAGACACTAACACACCGATGAAATATTCATTCAAACGAGCATGAATGATGTAACCCCCCCTGGAAGCCAAAGGAAACTCCTGTTGATAGGGATAAACGCACAGGGGGCATCTGTGAGCTGCTGTGCACGTGTGTGTCTGATGTTCAACTGGAGAATTTTTGAGGTGACTGACAGGTCAACAGAGTTTTCAATGTACACTTTTTATATTGGGTGTCTAGTGTCTTTGTCCTTCCCCCTCTGATCATTTCTCTGTCCTGCTGCTTCAGCCCATTGGACTAATTGGCACTTTTTAGCCAAGCCCCTGACTTGTGTATGTGTGTGTATTAGTGTTGTGTGTGTGTGTTTGTGTGGGTGCCCCAGTGGGACAGTAATCCAATGAAGCCATTTTTGTCCGCCGCTCTATGCTCTGCTTTTACCTCTCAGCCTGCCAGTTTTCCTGCTGTGACTGCACGCTTAGCTGAGGGACTGCTTTTCTTTTGTGCCAGTTTGGGTGTGTGTGTGTGTGTGTGTGTGTGTGTGTGTGTGTGTGTGTGTGTGTGCATCTGTACCTTGTGTTAGTCTATGAGTGTGCATATTCTCCACCCACGCATCTCGGCAGTCATGTTATTCCAGGAAATCCTCCCTCTGAGTCTGTCTCGTAGCGAAAAGCACGGCTGTCATAAAACTCTCAAAGCTCAATTAAAAGCACAGTCCCTTTGATACAGCTGATAGTGTTAGCAGCAAAATAGTGTTAAGCTGTCAACAAGCTTAGTTTACTACAAGGGCTTATTGATCTGCTCCGAAATTGTTGGCATTTACAAGAAACCCAGTTATGAGGGTGGGCTGGAACACTGTGCCTTGGCACAACTGAGAGAATTGCTCCAAATTGCTGCTAACTGTGGACTTGGGGAACATGATCTGTGGATGAAATGGGCTCATTCATAAGTTGTTGTGATGAAGAGCATCCTCTGAAGGTCTTTGTTACCAGCAGAACAGGGAGGAGGAGGAGTGGGGTGAGTTTCTGTGAGCCAGCAGAGGGAGCCCAACACACAACGAGTCCCGGCCCTGGGGGCATACTGATGTAACAGCTGGGTGGGTTTCACAGGTTTCTGCTCGGTTCCTTTTTGTCCCGCTGTCTTCATCCCTACTTTACCCTCCTGATAACCCAGTGGAACGACAATTGTCTTCTCTTTCTCTGGGCCTACTTTTTTCCTGCTCCCCCTCTAGTGCAGAATCATGCTGGGGAATAGAGCAGATTACTTCCTTCTATTTATCTGTCTCTAAATATACCTCCTCAAGCCTAGAAAAAACACAGAAGCATGATTGGAGCTCTATGCTTCCTTCAGCTGCAACGGGATGTTGACTATAAGGGATGCAAATTAATGTTTTAATTCCTTCCTCTGCCCAGGGTGAGGGAGGGGGTGAAACAACAGAACAGGGAATATATTTAGGGTTGGGTTTCGTTGGGGTTTTTTCCGATAAGGGTGCTGAAACGGTGACAGATGCAATACTTTTTTCTTTCAAACGCTCTATATAATAAGAACGGCTTTTTTGTTGCTAAGACAAATTGGAAGTTGGGACGTCCACCCAGCCAGCTGAGGGGTCATACAAGCAAACAGACATAAAATCCCTCTGCTTTTGAAAGTATCCCATGTGTCGCCAGGTGCTTCATTCAGTTTGTCGTGTTCCTCCCATTTTTAAACTTTTGCCGCACGTCCCGGTGTCTGTATCTTTTTGGGTGAAATACACCCACACTTTACGTTTAGCTTTAGGATTTTTGTTGTTGTGTCGTCTGTCGTCTTGGGGTAGCTACTAGGTAACTATAGGTTAATGTTACGTGCTTCCAGAGCCGTGTTGCCACCAGTTAAGTGTAATGTTAACTAGGCACATGTGGGGATGTTAATGTTGCCTGTATGGGTTGCAGTACATAGCTCAGGCACCGAAATAAGGCACCGAAATCTGTGTTGTGATTCTGTCTGATAGGTACCGGCAGTGTGGGATTGCGGTACTCTGGCCTATTCAGTTTTATTACAGTTTTGAGATTTAATGTAATCTTGCAACCAGACATGTATTTTTATTGGACTGGCCTCGGGATGCTGGGTGGGAAAAGGCTGCATTGCTTCGTAATGTGAACATGAGGGTGAGCAGTGAGGCAAGCATATGTAAAGCATGCCCTCTACTTACACACACACATACACACACACACACACACTCTCATCACACACGCACATCTTATGATTCACACAAGATCCTGACTGTGGCATAATGTTCGGTTAAAGGTCGCCTCCAGTTTAATTGCTTTAATCTATAATGGTAGCTTGTAGTTATCGGCAGAGCCATATCTCACATAGTGTGTGTGTGTGTGTGTGGGTCCGAGATATTGCTTTGCTCCCATGTAACAACCGTGACCTTGGACAGAAGAGGATATAGATCTCCGCTCTCATCAGAGAGCAGCAGAGAAGACAGCAAGCGCAAGCACCCTCCTGTTTTCTTTACTACCTCCACTACTCCATCTCCAATCCTGCTTTTTTTCCCATTTCTGCCCTTCTCTATTTTCCATCTGCCTCCCTCCCGCCCTCCGTCACTCTCTCCTTGGTTGTTTTCCCTCTTGTCGTCTTCTTTTCTTTCCCTCTCTCTCGCTGGTTCTTCCGCTGATCGCCAACAGTTGGACAGGAGTTGTGAGCTGCTGTGTGTTTTCTGTAATGAGGTTGAGCTCTGATATCTGCTTAACACAGGCCCATGCACAAGCACAAATGGGCATATGAGCACATGCACACGCACAAACGCCCACATACACTGATCCTACTCTAATGCACGGCTGGGGGGCAGTTTGGTGGTCTTGGTCCAGAGAATAGTGTCACGTATTCCCGGGGCTGGCTGATAGATGGGGTTATAAATACAGCTCAGCGACAGAGAATGATTCTGCTGCGAGGGCTTCACCTCACGGATTGATTGCGTGTGTGTGTGAGAGAGAGAGAGACAGAGAGAGAGCGACAGAGACTCAAATGATAAATAAAAGACAAAAAGACAGATCCACCAGAGAGAATCTGTGAGACAAAGTGAGAAAGGAAAATGAGAACAAAGACAGAGAAGCAGATCAAGACAAACTGAATAACCCAACCATCTCTCTGTGCCCTGCTGAACAGGGCACCGATAACAGTGCCCACAGAGCCATTGTGTTGTAGTTGACGGTAGTCAGTGGTTGCTAAATATGGCTTCGTATTTTCTCGTATTTTTGCTTACTTCTTTCTCGCAGAGAGAGATTTTATAAAACTCTCATGTCTGTCTTTTAGGTTGTTCTTATCAAGTGGTCTGTTCAAGTGTTTTCCAGGGTTTGGTTTTAATTAGTCATTTGATGCTATAGAAACGGGCGAACACGTCATAATTGACGCTGTTGCTTTGACTGACTCTCGATTGGTCGAGCACGTGTATTGATGCGACCTCGCTGCTGTGGCTCCTTCCCCCGATCACTACTGAACAGACTCTGGATCCAAATGCGCAAGACGGCGGTGTTCATATCCGAGATATTTTGGCTTTAATTCTGGATAGTGGGAGGAAGTGGAGACATGTTGCCCATCTTCAGATACAGTCTACAGCCACAGGGTGAAGACTTATTCTTACTTATTATCTGTGTTACTTGGTTTTTGTAGTTTACTTAGATTAATGTACAGACCTTTTTTATATTATGTAGTCAGTGTGTACTGTAATTCAATTATCGTCTTTCCACAAGCTGACATGACAGAAAGTATCTAAACACAATATTTTCTGTTCCTTTTGTCAGAGTGAATGTACGTGTGTGTGTGTGTGTGAGTGTGTGTGTGTGTGTGTGTGTGTGTGTGTGTGTGTGTGTGTGTTAACTAGCTTGAATAGAACTTGGAACAGTTTTTAGGCTCGGATGATTCCCGTCAGATGCAGAGCTCATTAATGTCAGAGGAAGTCTTCTCTCAGTGTGTGCTGTCTGAAGTGAAGTTTGGATGTAAGTGGGTTTTCCCCCCACCCACCGCCATGTCTGCTGACCCCTTCCCCCTCTGAACAAGCCCTTAACTGCTGGTCCAGTCACTGATCACTGGGCCTTGGCCACTGTTAAACACACACACACACACGCGCACACACACACACACAAATTCCTCTTTTCCTGGTTTCCTCTCACCCCTGCACCTCCTGACCTTTAATTTGGCTAAATTGAATTTGGTTGTTTCCTTACCTCCCTCCCCTCTCTCCTCCTCTTTCTCTCCCTCGCTTTCTGTTATCCTTTTGTTGTTTGCTCTGCTGGTTTGGCTCGTGTCATGATTGTGAAAGGCTGCATTAGGCAGCTTCACAAACAAACAGCCGAGGATTTGGGTCAGCTGTAGATGTGTTTGCTGACCAGCGCTCCAATAGTTTCTCCACTGTTCATAAAAGGCATTGAAGGTATTACGAGAAAAAAATACCTAAGAATTTTAAGGCTTGGATTTAACTGGAATATTCATGCAGTTAGGCTATCCATTGATTTTAATTTCCAGAATGCTTCAAAGGTTCTCCTGACAAAAGAGCAGAGGTACCTTAATGTTGTAGCACTGCTGCAGTGGGTGGATGGTTGTACAAAGTTTCTGACAGCAGAGACCTCTGTTCACATCTTTTAAACACGACCAAGATCTTTTCCCAAACCTTACTAAAGCAATTGCATAAACTTAACCACTATAGAGTTGGTGGATTAGCATAAAATCATTCTTAAAGATGTAATATGTAACAATTCGTCCTCTTATTCCTTCAAGACCTTTGTTTATAAATGTTTTGGACTTGTGCAATTACATTATCTAAAATGTTTCCATCAATGTTCAAACCCAGAAAAATCCCAGAGTTTATTCAAAGTAACAGGACGTTTCATTTCAGTCGCCTTTTAGCTGCGTCACATCTGCTTTACCTGTGGCTCTGCCCGTCTCACACAGAGACAGCCATTTGGCAGCTTTGTCCTTCCACTGTTTGTATTGATCCCAAATATTCATTGCTGTTCGCTGCGTAACGTGAGTAAAACTTAAATACATTACCTCATTCGTGAACATGATTTGCGTCTGGGTTGTGTGAGGTCGATTTGCATCGACACGCTCCTGGTGTTGAAAACAACTCCCATTATTGTCGTTATTGTTTTTGACTGGGGGACCCCTAGTGGCTGAAGTTACATATTGTATGTTTAACAGTCTAAAGCATTCTGAGTGAGGGTCTTCTTTTTATGGAAAAACAAGAAAATACAGGGATTTTAACTCAAGCCTCTAGAGTTCTAACAGACAAAACTGAAGAGCAGCAAACAAGGCCAAGCTATCAAACATGTGTGTGTTGTTTTGGTGTGTTAGCATAACCCCCCCTGAATTCTCCTGCAGTACATCCTAACCCCCCCCCCCCCCCCCCATCCTTTTACGCTCCCATGTTTTACCAGTTTAACTCGTCTATTTACTACTTGATGCCGTCCACATCAGTGCAAATTGGTTTAAGTTTGATTTTATGGAGGCAGCAGGGCAGTCAGACAAAGTTGATGGACGGGCAATTACTGTAGGTGTGGTATCGACAGGCACTGAGGTGTGTGTGTGTGACTGCCCATATATTATGTGTGTGTATCGACAGTAGCAACCTGCACACCTTTATCTGACATGTGATTTCCTATCTGTCTCCATTGCCATGGCACACTCCAGAGATTCCAGGCCAATTTACCCTCATGTGACCAACCACTGTGTGACAGCCATACGTCTGTGTGTGTGTGTGTGTGTGTGTGTGTGTGTGTGTTCTTGTCCCATCAGAAAGATTGTCTTAAGAACTAACGGAGCACAAAGAAATGGAGAAAAGCCCCAGGACAGAAAAACATACACTTGAGGGGGAAGAATGTAGCTGTTCCTTGTCTTACTGAGAAAAACAAAATCTTTATCTGTCATTGCTCATTAACTCTAATCAGTCCTCACCTTCTATTTTAAGTCAGTTCTTTGGAGCGATGCGTCGCAGTTTAGAGAGTATGTACAGACTGGTAGCAGTGGTTTCATTTCTATCAGGTCATTTCTGAATTCTAATGTGTGTGTACTCGTTTTTTGTTCCTTCTTTAGGACATTTTCCAGTGTAAACACTGACCTTGTCAGGATCAGTAGACCTTGTGGGGACCAATGTGTGTGTGTGTTTTTTGCTTTTTGCCCTTCATGAGTTGTTGGTGTACTGGCGGAAGGAGCTTATTAAAAAAAAAAGTGTCTGGATCTGACTGGATGTCACAGTTCAACACTGTAAGCGTTCAACCAGCATGCACAGACAAACCTACACACACACACATACACACATACATGCATACACGCGCGCATGCACACAAACACTCCGGAGCCTCTTCAAGCGACAAACTAGGGCAGCCCTCCTGTCATAGTCTTCTGTCAGAATGGCATCTTTACTCCTCTGCACGTGTTATATGAAATAGCAGAGTTGGCTTGTACCCTCTGCCACAGTGGAAGGGGGAGGGGGCTGGGGGTCTCATCGAGGTACAGTTCGTCACATATATGAATATTTTCATAAACATTTTCAGGTTCGCGCTCAGTCTGCCTTTTGGGTCGCCACAACTTTTTTTTCAAGGCTGTAGAGAATAAAATTCTCAATAAACCATGGCACATTCTTTAAAAATCCTCTAAAGCAGCAGCATTGCAAAAGTGCGTCTTCACATTTTTATTCCCTCTTGGACAGCAGCAGAGAAGACTGACTTTTTTTTTTTACCTGAAATTGGGTTAGATTTGTCATTTGCCTTATTCATGAAAATCCAGCCTCACATCTCAGACATGTAAATGCAGGAAGAGCATTTGATAAGTAAAAAATGTCTTGGTTAATATGAGTAGTCTCCCTCTAAATAAGTCTATGACTGTAGGTGTGTAAGAGTGTGTTACACAGAAAAAGTAGATACAAACAAGAGTGAACTGATGACAGCTGGTTCTTCTGATACTCGACTTGATCTCGTAAATGTCCATGTCGTAAGTTATCTAGATGATTGATGAACATTATCCAGGTTTTCTGATTGGGTGTTTTTTTTGACTTTCCAGTATTCCCACCACTCTTTGTTATTTCACCAGTTGATGATTTACTCTCTCTGGTTTCTGGTTTCCTGGAGGCTGCTGCATTTATTTCTTTGATCTATTTAAATTTTTCCATCATTATCATACGTAATGAAAGGAAAGCAGCAAATAATAACCAATTTATCTTCTGCATTCATCAAACTCAGCTTGTTGTTGTTTATGAAATTATTCATTCATATTTCAGAGTACATTAATCAATTAAAATGTAATTTTATGAACTTTGGTTTTCAGTCTAAAGACAAATGATTTTGTTTTTTTATATCTTTATTTATTGTTTTATAATTTATTCTGTGTACGTCAGACAACTGATGGTCCAGAGACCTAACTACCACATCACCATGCTTTCTTCATGTGTTTCACAAAACACAACTCATTTAAATCTGTGTAATTTATTCTGGCCTGATGTGTAATTTATGTCGTCTTTGTCAAAGTGTAGAGGATCAATATAATATTTTTCTGTTCAGAATACTTAGTTAAAAACAGGAGCAGTAGAACAGAATCAAAGAATAATTTATATTAAAATTAAATAATCATAGACACATTCAATTTGCAGACAGCGGTCACACTTGAAGAAGAATATTATTTTCACTGTTAAATCCTGCACCTCATCCCACCCAAAAAAACTCACTGTGAGAGGAAATTAAAAACATTGCATATTGAGATTTGCCAACGGCAGGAGAAATACACCCGTCATTCACATACAGAGGAAATAAGTGAATATTTTACATCAACAGTTCCATTAATTAAATTATGACAAAGGATGTATCTCATATTTATGAGGTAAAACAGGCGATGAGGTAGGACAGGAAGGATATACAGCAGCACACAACTTCAATGAAATGAACAGCGGATGAGAGCGCAGATGGAGAGAGAAAACTGGAGGAAAAAAGATGGACTGAGAGCCTCTGGTGGTTTGTGGATGAGTGGAGAGAGGACTGATGGAAAGACAGCATGAGAGAAAATGTAGTGAGTCTTCGTTCGACACCAGTTTGCTTCCAAAGTTCAGAGCTCAACTCTTCTCACTTCTTCATCCTGCTCTCCATCGGCCTGTTTTGTTGCCCTGACAACACTCTCACTCGTTGAACTGCAATCTCAGTGAAGTGGAGGCAGAAGAGGCTGTGTGTGTGTGTGTGTGTGTGTGTGTGTGTGTGTGTGTGTGTGTGTGAGCAGAGTAAGTTATCTTTACTGAAGCCGGCTATTGTTTCTGAAGAGGTGATTTCAGTCTCCGTAGTAATGTCCCTCTGATGAACGTCATACAGTTCAGCCTTTTGGGAAATACACTCATCTTTCTTTCAGCAAATTAGATGAGAAGATCGATACCACTCTTGTGTCTGCGCACTAAATATGAAGCTTTTAACAGGGTACGGTTAGCCGAGCTTAGCATATAGGCAGCAGGGGAGACAGCTAGCCTGGCTCCATCCCAAGGACATAACATTTTTTAACTGCAACTTTAAAGTTTACTAATCCATTACCTAGTTTGTTTAATCCATACAAAAACAGACTAGCTACCCACACTCTCCAGTCTGGAGCTATGTCCCAATTCAGGGACCTCCTCCTTCAGAGGACCCGGTCTACGCAGCTCACGAAGGAGGCGGCCTTTGACCGACGATGTGGTCTACGGCGGATTTCCTATTTGCTTCACCATCTTTGGCATTACATCATTAGCTACTTTAAGCGACTGTTCTTACTGCAGCTCAGCTTCATCGCCATTCATTGCGCAATGAAACCTGGGACAGGTTGAACTAAGAAAGGTCCAACCATTGGAGCCTTGGTTGCTTGGGAATGGAAGGATGTATTTGTCGGCCACAATTGAACGACCCTTCGAAATCTCTATTCCAAAGCGACGCTTCGACACTGCTTTATGCTAAGCTAACTAGCAGTTGGCTGAAGTTTAACTCAGCATACAGATGTGAGAGTAGTATTAACTGTGACGTCCAGCTTTTTAACCCCAGAGTTGAGGTAAAATTTCTCTTATGATGCAAGAAATATTGTGCTAATAGTTTATGGATATTGTTGCACTTTGTATATACGTCCACTTTATAAAAGTGAAGTCCTATTGAATGTGTAGAATTTAAGTCAATCACTGGTTTTACGTTTGAATAGTTATTACAAAAAAGATGAAAATAACAATCTTTACAAACTCACAAATACAAAAATCTGGCTAATCTGAAACATCATCTATAAGATAGTATGATCATCATCTCATCTGCATTTCCCCAATTTTCTCTTCACGGTCTATTACTGGATTACTTTCTGTCACAAGAGGATCACTCAGCTGAATTACTGTAAAGTGCAGTTGTCTGCATTTTTTAAAGCAGGAACACACAGCAAACCTCTTGGTGTGAGGAACATAAAACCTGGGTGAAAATTGGTTTAAGCCGATCTGCACCTATAAGAAAAACCCAGGGCTTGTATTTAAAATCAGTAAGAAAGAAAAACAGTGAGGCTTTTTCATGCAAGATCAGCAAGCCCCACCAAATCTACTGATTTAAATTTAATATTTTCTGCTCTGAGCAGAAAAGATCTTACGAACTCATTATGTAGTCTCATATTGTACTCTATATTGAGTCTGCGTGGTGGTCTTATTGTGCAGCCTTTTCTCTTCGTGGCACTGGCACCATCCTAAATTGTGTGTTTGTCAGTTTTGTGTGCGAGTGCGAGTGTGTGTAAGCATCCCGGTCTCTTTGTGCGCCAGTCTGGTTGTTGGCAGCGGCGTTTGATTCTTGGCAGGTGGATCACAGCTTCTTGCAGCCCAGCTGAAGCAGTGAGAGAGAGAGAGAGAGAGAGAGGGAGCGAGAGAGAGGGGAGAGAGAGAGAGAGACATAAACAGACAGAGAAGGAGAAAGAAAAAAGAGAGGAAGACAGGGAGAGACAGACACCCCAGGGGGAGGAAACAGGAGTGAGAAGAAAAACAGACAGACACAGAGAGGAGATGGAGAGACAAAGAGATTGAGAAAATGTTTTGGGTTTCTTGTATTTGGCTCTGGGCGTAGTAGAAGGTGCCGTTTCAGCATATTGCTGCTTCCGTACAGGAATTTCTTTCATTCTCCGAATGTAAACCTCACAGTTTGGTGCTGAAGATCGATACAACAGCGTGTCCATCAGTAACCAAACATCTCTCGCAGTAATCAGGCCACATGTGCACGTGTATGGATCAGTGCATTGATGTCCCTTGATAGAAGCTTAGGAAATATTATGAGCACGAGGGCCCATGTGTGAATTGCTTTGTGTGAAAGTGTTATTTAAAGATAGAGTGCTGGGGAAAGCTGTGTGTGTCGATAGATTGTCTTTTTGGTTTCCATTGTTGTCCCTAAGTGTTCAATTTTGGAATGTGCTCCACTGTGAGTATGATATATCATTTTTAGCTGCTCATCATTTATGTGTGTGTGTGTGTAAGAGAGAGAGACTTGTCATTACATCGAACATGAGCCAGGCTTGAGTGACTGAATGATGAGCTTGGTGTTTTTGTTCCGGGCCAAAGCAGGCCTGGCCCCGGCTTAGATCTCTCTCTCTCTCTCTCTCTCTCTCTCTCTCTCTCTCTCTCTCTCTCACACATTTCCCCCGAGAAAGCGAAGATAGAGGGTAAGAGCTTTAGATTTAGATGGATGGATGGAAAGATACAACTTTAGCACTAAATAGATAGAAAGACATTCATGTCTGTTTAGGTAAGAAAGCTTTGTATTTTCTTAATGTCAGACACAAACAAACAAACAAACACACACACATGTTTATATATAGCCTATATGCATTCTCGCTGTGTCAGCAGACAGGAAGCTATAGCTAATACATAATGGATGAGTCCAGTCATTGATTAGTGATAGTCAAGTGATAAGTGGTATTGACAGGAGGTGTGAGGAGAAGAGAAAAAGTGTCAACGTGTAGTTTTATGTATGTGTGTGTGTGTTTTCCCAGTGGACTGCAAAATGGTTTGAGAACATGTAATGGCCTCTGTAACACTTTGGCTTACAAGGCAGTTCTGTTAGGCCCGTACATTTCTACACAATGAGAAACTACACAAGCAAAAAAGTCACTGTAGACGTGTCCGGTCCTGCAGACAGGTTTATTTTTATCTGAGAAATCCTTCCCTTGAGATGTTTGCATGACGACAGACTCAACAAGGTGGAAATGTGGTGCTCCGTCCGTTGAGTCCATGAGATATTAAAGAAGATGCAGACACACACACATGGTCAGTGAGTACAAAGGTAACCAAGGTCCAATTAAAAATAACCACAGTGAGGCCTGTGTGTTACCTTGAATCATAATTTCTGTGAAGACAAACAAAATAAAGCTCCAGAAATAATATTTACCTCATTTGTATTCAAATATCCTAAAATCTTCATGGATACAATCAAAACTATCTGGAAGCCTAGATACTAGTGTCATTTGTGTAAACAATAAAATGAAAAAAACGATCAAGCTTGTACTTATCTATTGGCTACTCTGTGAAAAACATGAACATTTATAACAGTAATTGACTCACACAGAAAATAACTGGTATAATTGAGTGTATGTGAAACTGACGATTTGACCTAATACCTGTTGATAAGAAGCTTTTACCGACAAAAATAGGAGTGTGTGTGTGTGTGTGCGCACCTGTCTGTCAGGCCCTGAAATCACATATTATTATACTATTATGCCCAATTTCCGTACGCCACTCCAAATGCACATGAGCTGTGAAAAAAGTGTAAATGGTCTTTAGTTTCTCTGAATACACGCGCGGACTGGAGGCTGCCGCTGACCTTTCCCTGCTCAGCATCTCTCCTCCGCTGTTTCTGTCTCATCCCTCTCATTTAATCTATCGCTCTCTCACCTCGGCTCCGCTACGCAGCCTCTCTCCCTGCTTCATTACACCAAGTGCACTATTTTCTGGCTGTTTTCTCACACAGACGCTGCTGTGTGCGAGCGCGCCAGGACACGAGCAGTTATGTGGGCTGTTACACGCGCATACGCACGTATACACTAATGCAGTATGACATGCCTCCCTGCTGTCATGGTGTGCTGAGCTGAGGAGAATGGCTGGGATTCAGTTAGGGCTGATGAACAGCGTGAGTGCGAGAGGGAAAAGAGGGATAGATAGGAAAAGAGGAGGTTGGACCAATTTTACAGTTCTTTGTTATACCTACAGGCAGTATGGATACACAGAGGGGCTTGTAAACAGCCACTCTCTACCTCTCTCAATTGAGTGATTAGTCTCATTTATATGCAGGAGGGCAAACTGTTTTCTTTTTACTTTGGAGTAGTTTTTTCTAGGGCACTGCTGCATGGTCCCTTATGAAATTGGAGGGAATATGCATGTGTCTAAGTTTAAAACTGATGCCGTCACTTTGCATTGTGTCAGGTCAGTGACTCAGGTGTCTGATCTGTGATCTGTGGATTGAAACCATAGGTTCAAAGATTTCAATGGCGAGAGGATAACCTGGGAGAGCTAGAGTGAGAGAGAGAAGAAAGAGATAAGCAGCAGTCTCTGCAGATGGATACTGATTAAATATTGATGGTCAGCGGTGTTGAAGACTTGATTAGGACCTGACTGAGCCAAGCCTCAACAAGCGCGCAAGCACACACACACACACACACACACACACACACACACTGTGTTGTGTCTCCATAGCTGCTTTTAGACATGAACTGGACTCCGCAGATCCTGTTTTCTCTGGAGGAGGTGCATGTGTGAACGCAAATGTCAGAGTGTGACGCTCCGTAGTGTCTACGGACTTGATCCACCTGACCTCCTAGTATAAAGTCTGTAGAAATCCAGGAGAAGTCGATGTGTGAACACAGCCCGCGAGCGAGTCGGGGGGGTTGATGATGCTTCTAACACGCGACAGACGCAAAAATGAAAAAAACTAAAAGAAAACAAATATCTCCCGGTGAAAAAGCGGTGACACACACGTTGAAGACACAGACGAGGATGTCAAAAGAGTTTGTGGTGATAAGAGCAGACGATGGTCTCAGGGTGCTGGAAACTTGATCACATGAGCTCAGCAGCCGAGTTAATACGTCACTTCCTGCCTCTGTCTGCTGCACCCGGCTGCTCCACCTCTCGTCTGAATAATGCGGAGGATTTTATGCTGTTGTGAACGTATCTGTGCAGAAAACCTCCCGCTGTGTGAAAGGCAAACTGCGAAAAAAAAACTCTGTAGCCAGTTCTCTGGATTTTACCAATAGGTAAAAATTGCTTATGTCTAATAAAGAAAGAGCAGAAAAAAGGTATATAGTTAAATAAGAATGTTACAAGATCATTGTGACGTCAGTAACCCGTGTATCAAAGTTTCACTGACTGTCCCGAGTTGATATTCCAACTTGAGATGGCGTTCATGTGAAATGTCCTGGTTGGGAACTCATTTTTCTGATTATTCCGACACCACACAATTCTACTGCTAACTTTTACCAACCTAAAACTAACCGGAAAATATGTCCTGATGTTATGGGGACATGCTTTTTGTTCCCATAAGGAGACTTTATAAAGTTTAGGTCCCCACAGCGTGTCATACCTAGACCACACACACACACGCAGGCAGGCACGCACATACAAACACACACACTGGTCCTCACAAAGACAGCTGTACAAGATCACACACACGCAGGTGGAGAACCGCACACCAGCATCTGAGCAGGTTTTCATTATGCCTCCCGCTGTTCAACCTGCCACCTTCTTTCTCACTTTTCATTCTCACCTTCCTGCATCCTTCTTCCACTTCCACCTCCTGTCACTCAGGAGATCACACACAGGAAACTGGTGTAATTTGAATCATATGTGCACATACACCCCCACCTCTGCACTTGGTGCTGGATGACAATCTCCCATTTAAGTGAGATTTCAACAAAACCTTTTTCGTAGTTGTAGTAATCCATTTGTAGGTTTGTACATTGTTGTAAAATGTGTGTCGAGAGGGTTACTGTGTGTTTTCTTAGTAACACGCATTGTTACTCACCGATTACGACATGTGGCCTTGGTGATAGTTTTTGTTTTGTGTGCCCAGGTTTTGAGTTTTCAATCAGTGTCTGGATAATCCACACAGTTGGGAGAAGTGTTCACAAAAAGCTCAGTAGATTTTCTGTTTTATAGCCAATGATTGATTAATAAAATGGATCTGACCATTGTAACAGCTTGAAGCGTTCAGTCCAACTCATGTGCCTGCTCATTGGCTCGAAAGGGTGATGAGATTGAGACAAAAGCACTGTTTTAAGCCTTATTGGGGAAAGGAAAGTGATTGTTTTGAAGATATTGAATATATGTGGATGTGGTTTAATAAGTCTCTGATATATTTGATTCATTCTGAGGACATGTCAGCACTGAAATCCATTGTTTTAATATACGTTTTGCCCACAGCCTTCTTTCTCCTTCATGAAAACAATGATTTTTCAGGCTTGTGGAGGACGAGAGGTTGATAGTGAAAAGAGAGAGCGAGGTTTTGGGCGGGTGTCACTTTATGTAAATGTGTGTGAATGCACCTTTAAAATAAACTCTGGCCTTGGTGCCTTGATGCTGCTTCAGCGACTGACTTTGTGTCCCCTTGAACCACAGCAGCTGCAGCACAACCGCAGTAATCTGAAAGCTGCAATTATAGGTTTACCAGTGTTTGTGATTCTGCTGCTGTTGTGCCTCAATGCAACAAAACACACCCTTGTATGAAAGATGGAAACATCTTGGAGTTTTACATGGGAGGTTTACAACCTAATGTTTTATGATGCATTGGAGACAGAAAAGTATTATTGTAATGTATGAGTTTCTTTTCAGTATGTTAACATGCTTGCTCTCTTTCTTCTGTGTGTTTTGCAGTTACGTTGCTGGACTCCATGTCAGCTCTGGCCGACCTGGGCTGGGAGGCTTACCCTAATGAGGGGGTGAGTGTATACTGCACAACACAAACACAAACACACACACACACACAAAAAAAACATCCTCTCTTTATGTTGGAGCTGGCATCAGAAGCATAAATCTGATCACAGCTTGCAGGTTGTGTTGACTCGTTGTATTTTCAGGGAACAGGCAGCGACTCAGAGCTACGGCAGCAGCACTGGAGTGTGTGTTTTAGAGAGCACTGGGTTCTTGAGCGCGCCTTGCTAAATCGGGAGTCTGCAGGGGGAATTTACAAATTATTTCTGCTGCGCTGAGAACGCCGTGGCACCGGAGCCTCCATTTATTACGGGTTGTGATTTTCGGGGATGGAGTGAAGGGACGGGGTGGAAGGGTAGATATTCTTACACAAGAGGACATGACGTGTACATGTTGTGTCGCTTGCATGTGTGTATGCATGTGTGTGTGTGTGTGCGTGAGGGGGGGTGGTTATGTAACTAGCCTTTTGCAGGTATGGGGACCAAGGGAGTGCAGCCAGCATGAATCGGAAAATAAAAACAGAGAAGTGAGAGGAGAGGAAGAGTGGAGAGTGGAGAGTGGAGAGAGGAAGACCGACAAAGTTTATTCAATAAAGAAATAAGAGCGGGATCTGTATGTCACTCTAGCACTAGAGCTGTTGAATGGCACTGAATTAATTCTATTTCCCCTTGAGTCACACTTCCTTCTCCACTATTCAGCGTCAGTGTGTTAAATTGCAGGATGCCACACGCAGTTTCATGGTTGTGCGCAGCAGAGAAGAGGCAGCTGAAGCTAAGCAAGGTTTTGTTTTCTCAAGCAATCAAGGGTATCAAGTTCACCCAATTGAAATGCGCTGATTGTGGAGCCATATTGTGGATGTTTGTGTATGTGCTTCTTTTTCTTCCTCACTGAGGCCCTTATAGACGGCAGAATGTGTTCCATCTGTGGCTAAGCCAAAAGGTTCACTCTAAATTTTGACAAGTGGATTACACAAGTTAGTTTTATAGAAAATATGGTTCAGGTCGGGGTGGATTAATCATGGCTCGGAAAAGGCACATGTGTTGTTAGTTTACCCCTCAAAGATGTGTGTTGGCTAGAAAAGTAAAATATATGAAATGAAGCCCATCCTGTTATATCTTTATTCATGAACTGTTAGCATGGAGGGGATCTGGCGTCTCCTTCCTGAGTGTGTACAGAACCTGAGAAGAGACGCACACGCACACGCACACACACACACACACACACACACACACACCTCGTCTGTTAAATAAACTACACCCGCATCGACTGAGACATAAGAAAAGTGTTTAGTTTTAGTGTCTTTACTTTGGGTTAAGGCTCTATCAGCTGTTTTATCGCACAGAGGAAATTATTTAATTGGTTAAAGCTGTTTTTTTTCTCTATCATGGTTGGTCTCAATTTGTGTGTGCATTATGGAACCCGGAGCTGATGTTATCTTCCGCCAATAAAAATGATCCTACAGCTTTGTTTTTGTCCGTTCACTGCCAGTTTAAAGGAGACAAATGCAGAAGGCTAAATTGTCTGAGATAACCAGCTGCTCCTGTCTCTTCGCTTCACTATGACTTTTCCTGAAAATAAAAAGTTGTGTCACTCAGAAACAGCCAGAAGGCAGACAGGCTTAAAGCAACACCGCCAAATAGGAAAAGATGAACTGAAAGCAATGCAAGAAGATGGTTTTATATGTACCCGAGTTTTATCATCACTAAAACATTTTATCAAAATTAATCGTGTCGTCCTGATACAATTTCTCCAAAATCGGAAGGGGTCGGAAGCCTTCTGGTTTCTGTTTGTAGTTTGAGCAGGCTTTGGTTGCCCACATTTAAACGGTGTAGAGCAAAAGAGGCGGAACACATTGATCGAAATGCATCAGTTAAGCTTTTTAATTTATGTGCATTCAGATGCAGATAGCTGCTAATAGAGATTAGCCAAAATGTCGTCTGGACCCAAAACAACCCATCACAGTTTTTGTTTTGTGTGGAGAAGTTTTCTCTGTGATTAAGAAACTAGTCGGACTGTAAACAGTGAACGTCAAAAAGAAGATGGAGTCTTGGCCAGAATATCTGCCGTCTCCACCAGAAGCCCCCAGATATTGGATTTAGTCGCTATTCATTTAAAAACAGGTCTGTGCAACAAGATCCTATTTGGTCAGAAGTTCAGTTCAGTTTTAAATATTGCAGCGAGAAACAGGAGAAACTATGAGATCATGTTGGCTGAGGATGGCAAGCTCTTACCATTAACTACCTGTATCGGGAAAAAAAGCATTAGAGGATCATTGTAACAAGATGTAGAGTGGATTTGTGAAACTAAAGATGATCCCTCCACTCGTGATTTCTGAACAGACATCCCATCTGTTATCAGCATATAAAACCCTTGTACTTGCTCCTGAAAGGCAAAAAACTAATCAAAATGAAGAATTACAGACTAATTGAGGCCAAACCTGTTGCACGACTTTTTAAGACTGTGATAAATTAAATGGAAGACCGATGTCAAGTGAGACAGATGTAAAGGAATATCAGAATCCCAGAATTACTTACACTCCCCATAGTTGAAGATGAGGTGAAGTAACATAGGTATCCACCGTCTCAGCCAAGCCTAGTGTACGGAGGTTTACATATTCAGTTTATCAAATTTGGCTCTTTTTAGATTTTAAACAACCCCATGGATGCTGTATTGGCACTCGTATTGTTTATTTATCATAAATATATTGATACTGCAAGTCAGGAAATGAACGTGGGAGTGTTCAAATGCTCCTTGGATCAAATGTAAAGTAGAAGAAAAGCGATAAGAAAGTGATGACTGAGAGTTGGAAGGTGCAGAGGCTGTGAGAAGGTCTTATGTTTCATATCAAGGGGATTATCTAGTTGACCTTTGGCTCCTAAACCTGTGGATTGGACCCATTGAGAGGCAATTCCCACCAATCTGAGACCACTGTCTACGTGAATTAGTCGCAAACCCCACTTGACCCTCGAAGGTCACGTTTAATCCACACTGTGCAGGGTCGGATGTGCCTGAGAGTGGAGCGACCCACTTCTGTCACCCGGCAGGGTTTTCCTCATGGGGGACACAAAACAGAACATCTTAATGATCTTTGAAAATGGGAGGCCCCCACAGCATCTCGACTCCCCCAGTGACCGCCCCCACCCCTCTTCCCCTTCTGGTTCTTCACCTTCCATCTCTGTTTACCCCCATCCCCTCGTTCTGTCCACCAGCCTCACCAGGCCAGAGATCGGAGGCCAATTATGTCCTCGTAGGTGTGCCCATCAGATGATTGCAGGAGGAGGGATATTATGTTAAGCTGGTGAATGGTTGAACCTAACCCCAATCTGACGTCTCTGCTTCACTTCAAAGCACTCAAGCCGGCTCCGTGCTGATTGGCTGAGGTGATTGAGGGTTCTGGGAGGAGGGTTTTCATTCTGAATGTTAATTAGCGTTCAGCCTGAACCAACACAGGCAACAGTTTTTTTTGTGTATTTGTGCGTATAAGGAGGAGAGCTTAAACTCCTCAGCCTATCTAAACATCTTCCCACTCCTGTTTTTGGTGGACTTGCTCTCAAGCGGCCGGTGTATCATTTGCAAACAGCGAGGCCAGCAGGTTGTTTTCATGATCATAAACACACCTGTGCTTTATACCAGGCAGAAGTGACAGTGAACAGACCCGCCGACAAGGGAAATAAGTCACTCGCCAGGAAGTGGCAGTAATCCAGCCACTCCAAACTCTGCCTACAAAGAAATAAACAAAGACATCATAAAGCCCTCTTTATCCCTCAATGACTATTCCCATAAATGCTTTAATCACCACTCCCCGGGGACTCAGCTTTGTGTGTCTCTGTGTGTGTGTGCAACGGTCCTGTGATGTCCGACTGGTCCCAGCTCTGCACAGATGGGTCTATTTAGCTGCCAGGCGCGCCTGTAATTTACCAACATTCATTCATCTCTCCCCCCTTCTCTCTCTCTCTTTCTCCCTCCGTCTGGTGTTTTGTTCTTTTAATTGAATCGAGTGTGGTTGATCTAAATGACTCACAGTCGCTGTGTGTGCACAATGTCAAGCAAGACTCTAGTGATATGCCGCGTATATGTAATCTTCAAACTCTGAACTGGCTGTCAGGGACATTTGTGTCAGCTGAGTGCAGCAGCTTAAACAATTTCCCCCTCCGCCTCCTTTTCCTTGTTCTTCTTCGTCTTCCCCTGTTTTTTTTTCCTCTTTCTTGTCTGTGTTTCTGTTTTTGAGGGGCTTTTGGGTCAGAGCTGGCTTTGTTCAAGCTCCAGTTCATACACAGTAGACGTTTCGTCGAAGGTGGTAGAGTTTAAAAGCATCTCAGAGTGCGAGCGAGCTGGAGAAAGCGTGATTCTATGTGAGAAGGTGTGTTTTTTTTATGCGGATCTGTTTTAGTGCTCAGGACTTGGAGTTGAAATGCATCAAGCTTTTGCTGGGTTGTGGAGCCGTCACATCAGATTAACCTTGAGAATCCAACCTTAGCTTGGACTTGTCTGAAAGTTTCTCTTTGCCCTTTTTTCGCTGCTTTCTTTGCATTTTATTAGCCTGTCTTCTCCCTTTTCAGTCTTTTCTTTATTTCTTTCTCTTTGTCTGGTTTCATTTGAATTTTAGGACGCATTAGGGAGGACAGGTAGATTCCTCTGTGGGTCCTTTGCGTGTATCTGGTTTGCGTGTGTGCATGCTTCAATGCATGCAGCTGTGTATGCAGAATGTGTTCATACTATTGGGTAGTATGAACGGGTATTATGTATTTACATGATTTGACTCCTGTCAGATCACATGTGCTCATCACTGGGGAGATTAAAGTTTCAGTATTAAGACGATGACAGGAGCTCAGAACAAAGATGGTGGTCCTCCCGACCCTCACCACAACTTCAACTAGTTTGTTTCTGTGGGTTGTGCATGTGTATGTGTGCGTGTGTGTGTGTGTGTGTGTGTGTGTGTGTGTGTGTGTGTGTGTGTGTGTGAATCCAGTTAGCTTAGATCAGATATCTTGAGACACTGAAACCACATTGGTTTATTTTCCGTTTCTTTAAGGAATAGAAATGTTCTCTTTTTTGTGTGTGTTGATATATGTGTGTGTGGTTTCATATGTGTGTGTATATGTATGTGTGTGTGTGTGTGTGTGTGTGTGTGTGTGTGTGTGTGTGTGTGTGTGTGTGTGTGTGTGTGTGTGTGTGTGTGTGTGAGTGTGGTGTGTGCAGATAGAAATGTTTTCCTGCTCATGCGAGAAGTGTTCTCAATTACTGCCTTAGCCAGAAGTGGAAACAGATGGTAGCAGATGACGGGAGACAAAGTAGCTCTGTCCTACCTACTCCCTTTTTCTGTGTGTGTGTGTGTGTGTGTGTCTGATACACACATATATACACACACACACACACACACACACACACACACACACACACACACACACACACACACACTTAAGCACTAAATCACCCATTCACTTTAGGAAAACATGCTCACTCTATGCACACGTGCAACATAGACAAAGACGGTCCTTCAGTCATCTTGACACAGATCATCACTCATATTCACCCAGACATGAAAACAGAACATGCTGGCTCAGTGTTGGTTTCCACTAAACCACAGTTCAGTGAACTTGGGCCCAGTTTCTCATAAGCAGTACTTGGACTGAGATATCCTTTGTCTATTGACTACCTATGAAGTGAGATGACCTTGCTGCTGAGTGCTGCTGTTGTCAACTTGAATGTCTCTAAAGCTGGAGTTAGACGACAGGAATTTCAGACCAAAAACCAGAAGACAAATCAGGTCTAGAACCATAGTCTGTACCGATGTTTGGTGCAGATTATCTGGTAGCGTGAAGGATTACAGAGCTGAATCATCAGGGCCACCCCGATAATTATCAAAGAAGGAGGTTATGTTTTGTTCTGTGTTTGTTTGTTGTTTAGCAAGATTAGGCAGAAAAACTACTTCACGGATTTCCTTGTACTTTGTGGAGGGGTGGGGCATGACCCATGGGGAGGATCAAGGACTTCCTCTTTCTTTAACATTGCAGATCTCCCAAAAAATTGAATCTAGTGAATATATTTGAGATCAGAGAGAAGAATATCTACAAATATTCTCCTATAGTGTGTGATGCAGCCCGATTTCAAATCTGGTCAGGATTCTTATCCTCCTGGAGGCTGAGCACAGATTTAGTTATTTACTCATATTTTTATCTCTCTCTCTCTTTCTCTCTCCCAGCATTCTCCATTTATATTTATTTTAGAATTACCCTCTGGGGACAAATAAATTCTTTTTGAATTTTGTTTTTATCCTCTTCGTCTTCCACTTTTCTTTCCACCTCCTCCCTTCCTCCTTTTTCTTCATCCCACTCTTCCTCTTTGCACTCCCTCAAAATATAGCATCTGCTCAAAGTGGAGGACTCAGAATCATCATGTTAACAACAGTAAAACAACCATATTAGACCAAACATACTACAAACCTCTGTCTCATCTAATCGACCTGCTTTGCTTGTCTCCCTCTCTCCCTCCACCCGTCACCCTCAGTGGGAGGAGATCAGCGTGATGGACGAGAGGAACACCCCGATGAGGACGTATCAGGTGTGTAACGTCATGGAGGCCAACCAGAACAACTGGCTGAGGACGCGCCACATCAGCCGGGAAGGAGCGCAGCGCGTCTACATCGAGATCAAGTTCACCCTGAGGGACTGTAATAGCCTGCCCGGGGTCCCTGGTACCTGCAAAGAGGTCTGCATCACACACATTGACTTTTCCCTTTACCTCCATGGGTGCTGTTGTGTGGCTGTCTGCTCTCTGAATTCATTCTGAGGGGCAGTAGGTAGCAGTTTTTTCCTATTTATTTCACATCTATAGTAGAGTCGAGTGGAATAAATTCAATATGGAGGAAGACAGTGAAAGTAGAAAGACGACTGAATTCGTCTCATAAAAATCACTTCTCTGACTGTGCAGTTCTCTAAGCCTTTAGAATCAAATTGAGTTGAATAATGCAATCAGTCTTTTCTTCACTTCTCAAATATATAATTTAGGAGATACATATTGTAATTATCATGAAAATTAGAAACTAATTAGATCACAAATTTACAAATTATAACAAATTCATCCTGCAGAACCTGCAATGTCTAAATTTGTTTAGGGTGCTTAGCTAATCAGCTAAACCAGCAAATTATCTTTAATGACAAATCTCTGCTTTTTCAATTAAACCTGCACCATTTTCAATCTGATACAATTACCCTGTATTGTTTGCTTTTGCTGCACCAGAAAATTTCGACACTCAAGAGACAAAAAACAAGAGAAGAAAGCAAATCAACGTTAAATTACTGATGATAAGGGAAAGACAGCATTTTGCAGTTTTTGGTAACATATACTGGAAGGCCCAACATTCCAATATGAAACCACATTTAAATTCAATATAGATGCAGATTTTCATTTGAATTAGAAACAAATTGCAGACACTCATCCATGAATTAGTATTTGAGGAATCAATGAAAATTTGATATACATATATTTATATATATTGTATATAAATGCTTAACATTTTACAATGTCAACGAAAGTGAAAAGAAATCCTGGATTTGCTATTTGATCCAAATCTACACTGACATTTAAATGGTTCTTCCCTGAGCCATAATTTTCATGATAATTCATCCTGTAGTTTGTGTGTAATCCTGATAACAATCAAACAAGCAGGCATAACCTGCTTGGTGGAGTTAATAGGACATAAGGTGGTTGTTGTAATTATTGCTTTATACGATATAAATGCTTGTTAATCCACATTACGACACTGCAAAGCAGCACAACTGCATTTCATATATCTTTTTTACTATTTTATCTATGTCTTTTTCGTACAATCCAGACACTTTGATGGCTGATCAATAGATACGTAAACAAGACGAAAAGAGGGAAAGAACGTCACAAGAGAATAACTGCAGAATGAAACAGACGACACCCCAGAGGCCTCTTTTCTGGCTCCTCACACATTTTAACCGGCGCTATATATTTTTTACAGTTCCCCCATTGTCTCATATCAGCCCACTATCACTGCTCCTCTGTATTCATTTCTCTCTCCTTGCACCCTTTTCACTCTCATTACATCTCCAGAATGAGCAGTGGAGATAATAGGAGACAGTATAGAGCTGCGCTTTCATGAAGCTGCAGACAGTCAGTGTTGCTGACCGGCCATCGAGACACAGAGGGGACTGACATTTCAGATTGGAAGAAAACCTTGTTTGAAGTTTCTCGCCTTTATGTGTCTGTGTTACAGTGTGTTATTGACATTTGTAGATTTCTAAAAGGTGATGGACGTTGTGTTTGTCTTGCAGACATTCAACATGTACTACTATGAGTCCAACAATGCCAACCTGTGGTTCATCAAGGAAAGCCAGTATGTCAAGATTGATACCATTGCTGCAGATGAGAGCTTTACACAGGTATGACCCCACACACACGTACATGTAATGTGTATATGATATGCAAACATACACTCTTACATGCTAACACGTGTACGTTTAATATAGGGCATCACAAAATACATAATAATGAAACTGTGAATTGAGATTGTGGTGTATGTGGTGATATGATCCTAATAACAGAGCTACATTCCAAAAATTAGATATTCATCATTTGCCACAAACCCTTAGAAAATTAATCAGGGTTTGAATGTGGGTTGTATTAAAATTTTGTTATCTTATTCTATTTGCCCGTAAAATTGTCAGGATTTTGAGGACATCATGTGAATACGATCTCTGAGTTTCTAGCAACATTTATCCAACAGCAACTTTTTGGACTGACAATAAATCCAAAAGTAAAAGTGCTAAGGTTGAGTGCTCACATTTACCTAAGGCCTAAGATGTGTACAATTTTGCCTGCAGGTGGATGTTGGTGACCGCGTCATGAAGCTGAACACGGAGGTGCGCGACATCAGCAACCTGAGCAAAAAGGGGTTTTACCTGGCCTTCCAGGACCTGGGCGCCTGCATCGCTCTGGTCTCTGTCAGGGTCTTCTACAAGAAGTGTCCCCTCACTGTGCTCAACTTGGCCCAGTTCCCTGACACAATAACGGGCGGAGACACGGCGCTGGTAGAGGTCCACGGTGTGTGCGTGAATGCCTCTGAGGAGTTCGAGGCTCCTAAGATGTACTGCAGCGCCGACGGAGGCTGGCTGGTTCCCATCGGGAGATGTGTGTGCAAACCGGGCTTTGAGGAGAACAAGGACGTCTGCCAACGTGAGTGGGGTGGGGGTCCCGCGGACATGTGTGGGATGTATTTGGAAGTGTGGGAATGTTTTTGTGTTTGAAGGAGAGGAAGAGAGAAGGACAACATTAGAGGCAAATGTGCACAGTGCTTGTGTGTGTGTTATGTGAGACTCAGTGTGTGTCATCATGGGTGTCATAACTCCAAGTGACTTTTGCACAGCTCCCAACACTGCCAGGACAGTTCTCACAGAGGAAAGGGTAGGAGTTGCTTTGAGGCATCTCCTCTTCTTTTTCCCGTGTGTGTGTGTGTGTGTGTGTGTGTGTGTGTCAGAACAGAATATTTCATTTTCCCTGCTGAGTGGGGGAAAGCGGTGAGTGTGTGTGTGTGTGTGTGTGAGAAAGTGCTCATTGACGTGTGTTAGTGTTGTAGCAGGAGAGGAAAAGGTATGCCTTAGGAAGCAGATTATTGAGTCGTAAAACTCCACAGATGGTGTGCGCTGTGTCTGTGTGTGTGTGTATGCATTTGAGTGAGCAAGCTGTATTAGAATCCCAGTGTCACCTGCCCCTACGGGCTCCCTTCCTTCCCGAAAAGAAAATGGAATCATAGATATTCATCACTGCAAACTTGGAATCGGAGCACATAATGCAATTTCAGTTGTTTTGGAGGAGCAGCAGCCAAGACACCCAGAAAACTTGGCAGTTGGGCCTTGGAGACAAGTGAATAAGAACAAGCTGTACTCTGCAGTTTGCAGACTGGTAATGTGCACAGATTGTGGCAGAACTCCGGCTGCATCTCAATCATGGAGCACAGACTGTGGAGCTACACGTCTGTCTTGTAAAACGACACGCTGCCTTTATATGAGCGGTGATCTCACATGATTCCACGAGTGTGTAGGTCAATGTCACGTTCCCTCTACTGAAACTTTATTTAAAGGGGGTCTGACGCAGCAAAAGCGGTTGACCTCAGTGATCTCCATGACCTCATCAGTCTGCTCCCCGAGTCTTATCACTCCGCGGAGAATGAATACAGCAATGTAAGCGTGTTTCACAAGCCCGCTTTAACTCAATAACACCGTGCTTGTGTGTGTGTGCATGTGTGCCATAGCCGTGTGGAGAAGTAACGATGAAGTCTTATTGTCAGGCTGAGGTCAGGGGTCAGGGAATATATGTGTCCCTTGTCTAACGAGTTATGGCCACTACAGATGTGTGTGTGTGTGTGTGTGTGTGTGTGTGTAAAACTGGTGTCTTCAACACGGGGAGGAAAAGCCAGGATTTGGAATTCACTTCATTTCAAGGCAGATTTTCTGGTGTGGCAATTTACTCTGGAAACAATCAAAAAGCATTTTAATTCCTTTGTGGGGAACTGAAGCTTCTCCGCCGCAGGGTTGTATGCGCCACCTCCTCAATATTAGGAAAAAAACATTTCTGAGGGGTCTTGGGAGGGATTTGCATAGCAATGAGATGGAGAATGTGAAAACATATCTGATATTTGGTTGTTGCGTGTGAAATAATGCCGAACTAACGCCTTTGGAAACCAGCTGTCTTCTGATACCTCCACCAGGGAGGTTGTTTTCGCCCCTGTCCATTTGTTTGTTGGTTGGTTTGTTTAATTGTGAGCAAGATTACGGATTACCACGGAACTTGGTGGAGGGATGTGGTTTGGGTCAGGGAAGAACCCATTCAATTTTGGTGTGGATCGAGGAATTTTCTATCACTTTCTCAGACACTGCGACATTTTCCAACATTTCCACAGATTTTCAGGGGAATCATTTATTCATCTTGATGAAAAAACTATTAAGGGGACAAATTTATATACATGTGTGCTATTTGGTACACCTTGATTGGATTTAAGGGGACTGTTGGGCTCTGCTAGTTAAAACAAACTCCTGCACGTGCCTCTGCTCCCATACTGCTCCCTTCCCTTGTCAAAATTTCACTCAGCCAACTTGAGAAACTGCATCTGTAATCAGCCTGCTGTTAACAAAGACATGAGAGGACACGGAGACGTGCAGCAACCCGGTGCGTTGCGCTTTAATGTGTCCCAGAGAGAACAAGGGCTGGGCTTTTAAAGAGTCTTCTCAGCGCTCTGCGTCGGCTCCAAACAAAAGGTTCCTGCCCTGACACAGGCTGTGGGTCTTCCATAGGGAAAACACACACCGCTAATGCATTTAAATCACCTTCTCCTCTCCTGTTTGCTGTCACACAAAGAGATGAAGGGGTGAGGTGGGGGAGAGAGCTGGAGCAAGGACTGTGGAGGGCATTTGTAATTATTACCATTGTGCAGGTGAACAAGCCTTTCAAGGGATGCCTTGAATTCTCTCTTGTCTCTTGTTCCTTTTGTGCGCGCCTGTTTCCTTCTTTCGTACCGTTTAGCTGCTCTGGCGCTCATTGTTTTCCACGTATAATGTTCTGTGTGAATCTTTTCACTGTGTTTTGGCCTCTCTAGCCTTTTTTTTGTCTCCATGTCGCTCTCCCTCTTTCGTTCCCTCTCTCTCCTCATCTCTCTGTCTCTCTCTCTCTCTCTCTCTCTCTCGGTGTGAGGCGCTAATGGAATCATTACTAGCTCTCTGTGTTAGACAAACACCAGACACCTCCAATTACAGCCTTTTTTCCTCGATCTCTGGCTCGCTCTCCCCTCCTCGCTGCTATTTTCTAACCTTGCTCTTGTGTCTGTTTCTATAATGGGACTGTTCTCCACCTCTCTCCCTCCGCGGGCCCCCCTATTTTGCTCCTCACCCATCTCTTCTGATATTGTCTTCCTTTTTCACCTCACCATTTTTCCTTCTGTCCCCCCCCCCCCCTCCTTCCCGCCGGCACAGCACTCATCTCCTCTGTCCGCTCTCGTTAAACATTTATGGATCACGGGTTCATCTTTCTCTTTTTCTATTTTCCCAATCCCGTGCTTTATTCTTGTCCCCTAAAGTGACGGGCACATTGTGTTTATATATGTGTTGATGTACACAGAGAAAGCAGCAGCAGATGATGTGATGGGAAAAAGTGAACAGGAAACGTGGTTTGATTTTGTGAAAAACGATCAACAACAAACCACTGGTTGTGGTAGAAGCTACCGATTGTTTTGACAGTGATGGCAAGTTGATGTTTTGTTCTTCATTCGAGATAAGGTTGAAGTTACTGTATGTTTCTCTTATTGTCATCATATTACAATTGAGTTCCTGTAAAATTATCCTCAAAGAACTACGTAGATCTGACTGCGTAAATGACACATCCATGTAAATCCTTAAAGGTTCACAAATGAAATTATACAAATATAAAAAAATGCGCAACTATACAATGAAAAAATTAAAATATGCAAAAGTAGTATAAAATAGAGCTCTTCATTAAATTATAAGTTAATGCAAGTCGAGGTAAGAGGAGGTGAAGTGCATACAGTAGCAGTAGAGTGAAGTGACTGATATAGATAAGTATGATAAATAATATCACTAATATGAATAAATAATATGAATTATATGAATATTGCACAGTGTTTTTTAGTGACTCGACAAATACGATAATAATTAAACAGTGTTTTAACATGACATGATGAACATGATTAATAAATATTGCACAAGATACATGTGATAATATTGCACAGTGGACACTTGTCAGTCTTGGCAAACTAAATGGATGTTTATTTCTTTTTATTTAGCATTATTTATAATAAAGTTTATAGTTAAACCCAAAAATTCATATCCATTATAACATGGACACTTGGACTATGTGGCAAAGGACACATACTTGCTTTTTGAATCAACACATTGGCTTTGGTCTTTTCATGGACTTTCTTGAGGTGAGCTCTAAACACACTGCCGCTCCGATGACTGTGACTCTGCTGCTCAATCAAACAAAATCATACTCTGCTTTGTCACTGCTGGAGTTGCGTAATCTCTCCCTCTCCCTCATGGCTATTCAAACACATACTCTCTCTCTCTCTCTGTCACATACATTTGCACACCCTTGTCACTTCTCCTCCATCTCTCTCTTCCCTCCAAGCGGAGGCCTCTGTCTGCGCAGCCAAAGCCCTCCCGCATCGTAAGCTCTTTTGCTTGCTTCCCTCTCTGTGTCTCGGTCTCTTGTGCATTCTGTTTCTGTTCTCCCTCTCTGTCTCCGTCCGCCACCGTTCCTTCTGCCCCCTCCATTTCCACACTGCACTCCCTTGCCCTCTCCCGCTGTCTCTCTGTCTCACAGCTGGTAGAGGATGTAGTGAATTCTTCTCTCAAACCTCTCCTGCTTTAAGCCCCAGAGGTACATGTTGAAGGGCAGGAGTGTGTGTCGGGTGTATGTGAGTGTGTGTGTGTGTATGGCTGTGACTAAGTATGTGGTTGTGTGTGTGTGTGCGTTCTGTCCTTCTCTGTGTGTCTGACAGCACCAATTACTGCCTCAGATGCCGGAGAGATGGAGGAGACGGAGTGGAGAAGGACAGACACCTGTCACCTTAACACAAGTTCTCTTGCTCTCATCTCCTCTCTCTCTCCTTCTCAAGTATATAGGTCAGCATGACATATCTGTCCGTCCGTCCGTCCGCCGGCTCTACCTGTCTAATGGTCTCCTTCTTTCCTTTTCTTCTTATTCATTTGTCTGTTTGATGCTGCCAGTATGAAGCAAGAACTTGTTTTACGAGAGGAACTTTTCAAAGTCAGGCCACACGTTGCTCGAACTGATTCACTTACTCTCCTGCTGCTCTTTTCACTTATCAAATTGAAGTAAAACCAAAGTGTCAATCATTGAGTAGGAAAAACTCCAATGTGCCTCCAATCCGTTGTGAATTGCCTTGTCAGATATGTGTTTATTTACAGACACTACTGGTTACAACTTATAAATACAGTTGTTGAGCATTTGGGGAGCACACATTTGGAGAATCCACTTGGCATTCATCCATTCTCTATACTGATTATCCTTTGAGGGTCGTGAGAGGTTACCAGAAGCCAGCTGTCATTAAGCGAGAGGCAGGATTCACCCTGGACAGGGAGCCAGCAGTCACAGGGCCAACTTTGTTTACTCTCAGACATGAACTGAAGTCTGGATATTCTCCTGAATTTATCCAGACTGTTTGTGAGAGCCCAAATGTCCAAATCTGTTGCTCCCGACAATCTGAGGAGTTTATCCTGCCAACCCCGGGTTAATACTCACAAGAATGTCCAAATGAGCCCATGTGAGAACACAGCAGGAGATTCTCTGGAGGATCGCAAAGTGGGTGCATTCACTGCTTTGATGACATTTCTAGTGGTAAAAAAGGGGAGCCGTACACGTCTACTCAGATAAAGATAGGAAGGATCGACTTGGAAAGACAATGAGATTCGAGAGAGAAAAACTAGTGATTTTTACAGTGGAATTTATACATTATGTTCTGCCTCCTGCAAGCTCTGCCAAGATTACCCCTCACCAGAGTTTTTCCTGTTGTTGTGAACGTGTCTGACCTGGGCCTTCTCCTTCTGCGTTGTTCATATGTGAAAGGAAAACTCCGGGGAAAGTCCAGACCCATTATCCAAATCTGTTCATGTCTGAAAGCGACTGTACAGAGACAAACAACCATTCACACCTTCAGACAATTTACAGTTTCAGAAATATTCTTGCTGTGAAGCGACAGTGCTTATCACTGGATGACTGCCCTCCACTTGAACAGTATTTTTCTCTTTCTGGGAAAGCTTGCCCATTAACCAACTATTCTTGATATTATTAAATCAAGTTATATTATAAAGTAAAACAGATTGCACTTTAAGGGGGGGTTGTGTCAGACTACTTGGCTGGGCACAGTAATGTTTTGGTCTGGTTGCCAGGTTTGGGATCGTTGTGCCTTTGCAGAGATCAAAACCAAATCTGTGCTCATTCTCAAAGCAAGAAGACCTGCCGTCTGCCACAGAATAGCTCCAGTGATGAACTATTTCTTTGAAGCAAAGCCAAGTAACCTTTAAGCCAGGCAAACATCACTTCACACCACTTCACAGAATCGTACCCTCTCCAAACCTTTTGACTACGACTATGAGATCATAACTTTTGGGAGGGATAGATAAAGCCTGTGCGATCTCATTTTAAGAGAGAAAAAAAACTGTAGCTTGATATTAACATAACATTGCTCAACCTGTAAAGGGTTCAGTTCAGCTTTCTGTCTGCCCAGAGACAAACAGCGATCTGAGGCCTCCTGCTCGACCATTCAGCCGATCCAACCTGGCTCTGACCACAGCGCTACGATAAAAACCTTACTTTGCTTTCACTTGTACAGATATGTGCCAGTTAAATGATACATGTACTATAAGGGCTCAAGATCGTAGATATGCACTGATGAATATAATGAAACAAAGAATATGACCACACAAAAGACTGCGTATACACACACACACACCCACCTAGAAACAATACACTTTATATCTCATAAGAGGATTGCAGTCTCTGTTCATAATGAAAGGCTTGAGCTGGAAACAGATGTAGAAAAGGCTAATCTTTGCACCTGTGAAAGAGCTTTACTCATTTACAGTGTGTGTGTGTGTGTGTGTGTGTGTGTGTGTGTGTGTGTGTGTGTGCGATGCTGAAAGCTCAGTAGGGAAGCTGCCTTTCTTTATTGCCTCTCCAACACAGAGCTTGATCTCTGCCTCTATCCTTTCAACAAAGGTGTGTGTGTGTGTGTGTCAGAGTGTGTGTGTTCAGTGGAGGCAGCAGGTAAAGTGAGCATTTTTATGTTGATCACATACAGACTTCTGAAGGTCAAGGGCTCCCTCCTGCATTTAGTATGTTCACTCTCTCTCTCTCGCACACACACACACTTCTCTCATTTCTTTGCTCTTCTCTTGGTGGCAGCTCGGGGAGCTTGAGAGCACAAAGGTGTGGGTAAGAAGGAGTGGGCGGTGAACAGAAGGGTTTAGACAGCAAGTTAAGAGACTTTTGTGTGTATACGGTCCTCACAACATGTGCGTGTATGTGTGTGTGAGTTGGTCGGTCCAATGCTGCAGGCATTAGGGCAGTAAGCTGTGGAAGTGTTAGGCAGCGGGGTGTTATTACTAGACAGATGTTCTTAAAGGACAAACGGATAAATGGGCCAAGTAAAGGCCAGTCATCTGTCCCTCTACCTGTCTGTGTGTGTCTGTCGTTCTGCTGCTCTGCTTGTCTGGCTTCCCTCTTTATTCATTTGGATAATGACAGCCACCTTTGCCTTCATTTCTCCTTTATTCGCCTTTATCTCCACTCTCTCATACTCCATCCATTTCCCTCTCCCTCTTTCTCATCTCCTCTCTTTTGTGTTTGAATAAAGGACACACAAAATCACAAAGGCTTAGGCGCTCTGGCTATATCCTCAGCACACCATAGTCCCCGTCTACATACCCACACAGCGCTGACCCAGATAATGTCTATTCACGCAAAGCCTCCCAGCAGCTCCCCTCTCACTGTGGCCGATCACTCGCCAGACATAACCTGAGTTGCCAAAAGCCACCTTTGGCGTTTGCACCACTGAAGCATTGGCCACCGTGAAACCCACGGACATCAAGACGGTTTGGGAAGACGGGACCTCATGTAGCTCGGTGGAGTCTGGTGCAGTGGGTTGTGCTGTGTGAACAAACCCGCAGAGAAAACGAGGAAAAAGCAGGCCAAGGACTGAGTAACTGTTAACGCATGTTTCAACTCTTCAACATCTTTATTTAGCACTATTCCCCACAGACAGACGCAGGAGAGAGCTAGGAGAGAGGTGGAGAGGGCAGAGTGTGTCTCCTCTGGGTACAGTTGTCATTAATTGGCTGCGTTTCAGATGCTGTTGTGTTCCAGTTAGTGATAAACACGTGTGCACTCCTGGGAAAGTCGGTATAATCTCAACATTTAGTGTTGGATTCGTGTTGAGTTTTTGCTCCATTCAGGATCAGGAGAGGTGAGTGCGTGAGCCGGAGGAGCGGAGGAGGCGTGCAGGCACAGGAACAGGAAAGCAGCCATTGACCCCTTCCCCTCCGGCCCCTCCCTCTCTTTCTTTCTAGTTTATGGATGGCTTCCAGATGTACGATTGGCCTGTCAGACTGATTGGGCCGCTGTTGCATAGTTATTATGTTACTGCTCAGCTACAAACACGATGCACGGATATAGTCACAGTCAAAGTCCACTTTGTTGCTGCTTTCATTTGCCGACCCGCTGCACTATTATTCTAAAGCCAAGGGGAACGTTTCAGAAAATGTGAATAAACGAGGTTACACGGAGCCTGATGAGTGATGCAACAGATTGTTTTTTTTATAAGAATATGTTGATTTAGACCAGTTGCTGCAGTAATTCAGGTATAAATTGAATATTTGTATGAAAGCTGCAGAGACATGAGGCAAAGATGAGATGAAAGAGACAGGAGCAGGTTGGTGCTCTGCACATTACAGGAATTTAGATATTGTATTTTAGCGTGTTTAGTTAGTAAACCACATGATCAACATGGTCAGCAGGTGAAGCTGACTGCAGAAGCAATTACAGCACTTTAGTACCCTTAGCATCCAACTGATTCAATATGTGTAGGAAAAAAAGAAATCCTCCGTCTCACAATCATAAATATTACATTCTGCACACAAACATCCAGCACAGATCTTCACATCCTGTTTGACTTTCAAAAGATATAATTATCTGCAAATTCCTTTAAGAAGAAACACAAATGTCGGTATATAGTGAAATAAATTTAAAATAAATCAGCTTAGAACTCGCGGAAAAAAGATGCTGCTTATAACTCCTGAACTAGCCTGGGATTATTCAAATGTCAAATGAGGACAAAGATAACATGTCGCAGACGACTAACATCATCACTGAGGTCCGTGAGTGTCACTGCCTCTTAAAGCTGCTTCATGAGAACATCTGCCCATAGATCAAATTGTTTGGTCGATATTTATTTGATGAAAAGCTTGTGTGGTCCCAAGCATTTTTATGGAGAGCACTAAAGGAAAACAAAAGGAACGTGCAGTGGCAATTTTCCCAAGAGGGGACTCCTGTATGTGACAACCTTGATTTCCTACGTTGCGCTGAATGGGCGCTGTATCTGTCAGGTGGGAGATGGCACTTGAGGACACCTATTGAGGAATGCGTGCAGATCTGTTTTGACATGACTCTGAGCGGGGCAGCGATCTCCAGCATTCTCTTTCTTAGCGTTTCCTTTGTGCGTTGTGTGTTTGTTCTTTATAAAACTGACTACGACGCGGCTGTGAGCTTCTCCTGCGAACTCACAACACAATGATGAAGTTGATCACTGTACGCTGAGATTAATGACAACGCAAATAGACAAAATCTCTGTGTGTGAGTGTGTGTGTGTGCGTGAGTGACATAGAGAAAAAAGGCATGGGGCTCTCCTATCCAACTCCGCCTGTGAGAATGAATTATTGAGAGTGATGAACTGAAAATAACGTGGCTGAGGAAAGGCGGTGCAGCGCTCCTCCTACACACACTTTGTTGGTCACGGGGCCGGCCGATGCGGGCACGTTTACTGGTGTGTGTGGCACAAAGTGTGTATACGTGTGTGTGTGTGCTGGAGTGTATCTGGGGACAGACACGGATCTGAAGGGAGGGTGATTATAGTGTGTTAAAACTCTGCAGATTGGGTTTTAAGGAAGCTGTTTAAGATATATGTGTCTAGAGAGAGCGACAGTGTGTGTGCACTTATAAAGAAAGATAAAAGCTGTGTGTGTGTGTGTGTATGCTTTTGCTTTGTATTTTGGTGTGGCTGGTTATATTCAAAAGTAGATGGTGGATCTTTGTATTCTTTTGGCCTTTTGTCTTGATGGCAAAATAGACAGAAGAATTAGTCATTCAGTCTGTGCAGCTAACTCCCAACAGACTCCTTCTATAGGCCTGTCATGGTATTTCTCTCTCTCCCTGTCTGTCTTTCTGTCCCTCGCCCATGACCCCGTTCACACAGAACACACACATGCACCTGGTATCTATTTAATCTGTTTTTAGACTGCAGTATAACAACACTGGCTCAAAATTAGTGAGCCATCAACTTGAATTACCACTATAGAGAAGTGTGTGTCTGTGTAGATGTGTATTTGCTTTAATTCCACTGAAATTGAGAAATCTATCCCTGTGACTTTTTTTTTTTTTTTTGGAGGGGTTTGTGTATGTGTGTGTGTGCCTGTCAGCGAGAGAGTAAATATTTGTGCAGGGGCTCTGCAGAAGGTCAGGGTCAATGTATGACAGACAGCCTACTGGGAAATAAGACACACATACAAAGAGAGACTCTCTCTCTCTCTCTCACACACACACACACACACACACACACACACACACACACACACACACACACACACACATAAAGTAGGGATGGTCAGAGAGAGAATGAGAGAGATACACACAGAAAGAGGACAGAGTCAGAAAAATAGAACTAGACAGATGGGGGGGACGGAGACAGACAGCGAGAAAAACAGCAAGACAGAGAAAGACAGAGAAAAGACAGATATGGACAGAATGAGGGGGAGGGGGGGCGTGTCGTCCCATAGTTCTCCTTGGCTGCTCTCAGTAATTGGCTGGTATCCCGAGAACAGAGAGTAGATCAGAGAGCAGCCAGAGTGTACTCATGTGCTTCATGTACTGGACATCACAAACCAATTCATATCCGGTCTGACCGTGTGTGTGTTTGTGTGCGTGCCGGTCAGAGAAGTCATAAGATACCATAAACACAGTGAGGTTCTGTCCTGAGATGTCAATCACGGAGGCCTACGTCTTCCGTGTGGACACAGCTTGTATCTCTCATCCACTCTGCAGCCAAGTGATCCTGCTTCTCACTCTCTACAATAAGGCTCTTTCAGGCAGAAGTCTTTACAGGGTCTGTTTTTACAGAATACATCACAGTTTTTGACACTGTCGAAAATCACTTTTGATTTGAAAGATTGCAAATTTATGGGCTTATCTGAAAAGCTGGTGTTGTAAACTCAACTCTGAAATAACAAGACAGGAGTTCAGCTGTGCAACCGCAAAGTTTTAAAATAAATATCCACTCTTTCAATGCTCTAGTTTCAACATTTCAGAACTTTTTTCCAACTTACGTGCTCCAGTTTTCAAATGACAATTTACAAGGTTTCAAACCTGGGAAACAAACTGAGGCACAGCGGAAGAACAGTGAGAAATTTGAAACGTGTTGGAGAAACATTGCAAAAGCAATGCTGCAGTTTTGAAGAAGAAAAACTCAAGTACAAAATATTGTTTGCAGAGATTTAAAATTATTTTCTTCCTATTAAAACATTAGTTTCAATAATACAAAACCTTGTTTATTATTTCAAGCTTCCAAACGCAGAGTTTCAACCTTTCAAAGCCATTTTTTCAGTTTCAGAATATGATTTGATATTTATCCCATAGATATCACTGTTTCTTGCTTTATCTCGAATATGATGACTAGCAGTCGATGAACTAGGGTAAAATAACCACCAGGCCATGATTCAATCATTTGATAATGTGCAGACACAAACACAAAACAATGTAATTTTAAAAAGCTAGTAATTAAAATTCTTTCAGCTAAATAATAACCACCTTTCATTTGACAATACATGTCATCACTGATAATCATTTCTGGCAGGCTATGTCAACACATGGAACAAATCTGCACAAATATTAATGAAATATTCTGAGCATGTGATATTAACTGTAATAATACAGTTAAATACCTATACATGCCTTTAATTGTTCAGGAGGCAGTGTGGTCCATAGCTTCCTTACCTGGTATAAACTATACTTCACTGCCCTTAAATGACAGAAATGCAATTCTAGTGGAAATAGGGAATCTTTAATTATTTCATCTTTACAGACATTGGAATCAGTTGTTAAATTTAAGTAAGTTGACATTTGGTTGTATTCCACTGAATCTCTTTGGAAGGCAGACGCCCAAAGTGCTGACGTTCTGTACCAGTGAGCACCAACTCAATTGCAGCACTGAAAATCATGAATACTGTTTGTTCCCAGTAAATTGGTGTCTATTATAATCAAATTGCATTTGCAAACTTGCATTTACAACACACAATATGGCAAGAAGCCCTTCAGTGCAATTTAAATGGTTGTTTTAGCAATAATTTTAACATTCACATTTTCTATTTAATTCTAAATACTTTCATTTACATGACTTTGTCATTTGTCTTTGAGTGAAACATCAGTTCAATCCTCTGGGCTATAAGCATTGGGAAATAATTATGTAACAGATATGGTTGGTTGACTTTTATGTCAAGTGTCCCCTAAAAATGTGCTAAAACAAAAGATTGACATGATTTATTTCAGAGTTTTGTTGATGGTTCCAGTTTGTTGTGTATTGGTCGGATGGTTGCAGCATCCTTGCAAACTCGAGAGTTACACACTATTTTTACAGGATAGAAGGTGTGCGTGTGCGTGTGTGTGTGTGTGTGCACGCGCGTCACAGGATTAGTAGTTATGGTGAATATTATGGTGTTAAAGGTTGTTATGAACTCGGATTAGAGGATCTCAGCAGGGGGCTGGAGCCCGGTGCTGACATCTCTATTCCTCACAAACATACGCACGCACACATGCACACACACACACACACACACACACACACACACACACACACACACACACACACACACAAATGCATTTCATACTTTGCTCTCTACAAAAAGATCCTCACCACACACACACACCACCACATTACTTCCACTTATTAAGAAGGGATATTGTTGGCGACACAAACACTCTCAGTTGATAAAGTCTCATGTCCTGTTCACACACCAATATTCAGTAAAGCACCATATAACACACAATGACTTGTTCGTACCTAGATGTGTGTTTTCTTTTTACTTGGCACATACGTTTGTTCAGCATGAAAACATGTCAATTCGACCAAAAGCATGTTTCACGGGCATGTACACACAAGTACAAACACACAACTAAAAACACACACACACATACGTTGTGCGTATGCGACCCCGGTGGCCGTAAAGGACGTCACATTCAATCTCGTCAGATTTCTCCAGTGACGCTTGATGTATCAATTTTTAAGTAGTTGGCCTCAACTAACACTAACACACACACACGCACACACACACACACACACACACGCACGCACGCACGCACGCACGCACGCACGCACGCACACATACTCACACTCAAACAAGCCGCTCTGTGCTCCTGGAGCTGTGGCACTCGAGGGGTACTAGAAGGGTTCCATCTTGAAAGCCTGTTGCCATGGTGACCATTATGGAGCTCATCTCCCCTGGGCCAGCAAGCTTTACACAACTTCCCTCTAAGAAGGACACACGTGCATACACACACAAACTTTCACCCTAACGGTATACCACCCGCACCCATCCACAAACATAAACACAAACACACACACACACACACACACACACACACACACACGAGTTGTCTCCTCTTTCTGCCCTTTATGGTAAAGCCGAAGGGGAGCCAATGTTTGACCTGGACCAAGTGTGGCAGAAAGCAAGAGAACAAAACAATTAGTAGAAGAACCAGAAAGAATGTTTTAAAGACATGTGGAGCAGAAGACAAAGTTCACAGCAAAAGTCCAAGGAAATGTTGGTTTCAGAGAAGTGCAGCTGTTGCAGATGTTGTGTAAGCATGCAGCTGTCTGGCTGAATATATTTAAAACTTCAACTGAGAATGTGATGTTTGTGTTTCTATGTGCGTGCACCCGTGTGAGAATCTGCACAGGCCTTTTCTCATGCAAAGGGAAAATGCATTCCCTGAGCTGAACCCTGTACAGTCAGCAGCTTCTGTCATTTATACAAGCAGCTCCAAAATGTTATTTAGGGGGATGTAACCTTTCAGTCACACGTACACGCAGCTCATCACAGGACATGCTACAGATTTCACAACAGCGTGATTTCGTAGTGTACGCCAATATGAAACATCACACTCTTTTCGTACCATACCTATAGATGACCCCTTATTTGAATTAGCGTAAAGGCTGCATTTGTAAGTAGGTGCCTGCTCGTGTGTGTGTGTGTGTGTGTGTCCATGTGTGTAGGAGACATTGTGTTCCTCCCATTGCAGTTAATTTTGGCCCACTTCTCTGGAGAGGTTTGTTCTAACACATCACATTCATTTCATGCTATGTAATTAATCCTAGCTGATGAAAGAAAGTGAGAAAGAGAAGTGCGTATAACAATCTGTCAGTCATTTCAGAACGTTGGAGGAGTCGACCATAATTTTGATCATCGTCAAACTAATGAAATATGGAAAAAAATTCGGAGTTTCAGAAATGTGACAATATGCGGCTCTTGCTTGTTTTTTGTCCCAGAAATCCTCAGCTTTGCAGTGTTGGTGTATATAATATAACCAGAAGCAGCACTGAGAATAGCAGATGCATATAAACCCAAAAATCTGGTGAAAATTCCTTCTGTGTTCATCAGTACGACGTACCCCTTACATAACATTTGACCCACTGTTAATGTACATATAGGGATTAGTAGTGCTTTAAGCAGATATCCTTGTAGTTTGGGAAATGATTATGGGCTTATTTCATTATTGTGAGTCATTTTATAAATGGTTAAAGAATATAATCAGTTGTTTTGCGACACTGAAAACAACAGAAAAGACTAGAAATAGAGCAGCAGTCAGTCATCTCCGAGTGTACAGCGTTTCCCCATAGGAGACAGTTGGGCTGTTCCCTTCTCAATCAGTGCGTGGTGACTGAGGGTGTGTCTTGAGTAGCAGTACTATATCATATCTAAGAGCTATCGATTGGCATAAATACACTGAGTCTCTCTGGTGACCGGATGAATATTTAATAAGACACTGGATCTGAGGCCACTCTTTGTCTTTAGAAGAAACACATGCACTCACATCTCACACATTCACACACACACCCTACACAGTCAACTGTTACACTGAAGATGATGCAAATTTAGAGTTAGCTCACAATTTTACAACGTACAGGAGCTTTTGCGACTAAACTTTTCCTCTCCTCTGTGAGTGTATGTTTATGTGAGCACTGTCTCACTTCCTCAGCCTTCTTGTCCCTTTTTCATATCTACGGTAAATCATTAATCATAAGGGAACCAAGTCAAGTAACACATTTCCCATGGGGCAGACACTGGGAGTAGCTCGAGAGAGAAAAAAGGGCTAGAAAAGTGGGAGAGAGAGCGAAGGAGAGAAGGGGGAAAGGGGGGACTTTGAGAGAGAAAGAAAAACTGGAGTGAGAACGAGGTGGAAAAGCAGAGTGGAAAACAGAAGAACAAGAGAAGGAAGCTCCACTCGGGGAGGCCAAGCTCCCATTCTTGAACAAAGTTTTTTGATTGGGCAGTTGTTCGGACGCCAGGCCTGGCATGGGGCGTCCTGTCTGTCCTCTCAGCACCGGGGTCCTTTGTGCCTCTGTGGCAGGCCTGCACCCAGAGCCAGGACTCTCCGGATGAAATGTCTCCGGAGAAAAGCTGCTTTTTTTCCACCCTGCTCGCACAAACCCAGCCAAGAGAAACACACACACACACACACACACACACACACACACACACACACACACACACACACACACACACACACACAGGCACCCATTACCTTGGAAGTTGACAGCAAGGAGAAAAGAGAGCACAAACCCTTTGAGAATTACCACTCCCTTTTCTTTCTTTCTTTCTTTCTTTCCTTCCTTTCTTTCTTTCTCTCTATTTCACACCTACACACACACACACACTCATTCCTTTTCCAGTGTTCTCTCAAGTCTTTTGGGGATTGTGCTAGTGGACTTTGCTCCCCGATGATGAATGATTTTCCTAAAAATACTGTCTGTATGCAAGCGAGTGAGCACAGCGTCCAGGTGGAGCAACTTACCTCCACAGTGAGAAATCACACTACTTTTAGGCCACTTTTAAAATTCCTCTACCTGCAGGTTAACCACAGCGTTGAGAAGGCGTGTGTAAGTGTGTGTGTGTGTGTGTGCGAGTGTAATAATTTACAGCCTTTCTGGGACGAGTGACATGTAGCTTGATTAAATCCGTGACCTTCACCACCCGCGCAAGCAATCAGCAAGCAAACACACACACGTTCACTCAAAAACACCCGTTCACTCCGTCACGCACACACACACGCCGCATACTTAACACCTTCTCACACACGGGCGCTCAGCATACCAACATGCAATCAGCACCTGGTGGGTTGTATCGCATCATTGATCCAATCGATTCACAAAATACAGGCGCACACACACACACAAAGCTATCGGATTGTATTTGAGACACCCTCATTTCCCTTACATGGGGTTTGTACACTGGAATACTATTTACCACTGTGGCAGAGAAGGCTTGCGAGGATGGGAATACCAGGCAGCCTATGAATGTAAAAATAAATACTCGCGTAATCTATATTCAGATTACTAAAGGGAAAGTCAGGAATTCCATTTTACTGCCTTGGATTCAAAAGGGAAATCATTCAAGTCCCCAGTCTATTTCCACATGCTGCTGCTTTTGAGCACTTGCACGGTTTTCCCTCCCCAGTTTTATGACTCCACATAATGACTAATATTCAGCCTGTGAAACAGCCATAGCAATACTCATATTATGCTACTGTGACTATTGGTGTGAGTGCAGCTGTGTATTGTTTTGTTCCCCTGGTTGCCCGAAGATCTAAGTCTTATATAACAGAACTGGCAGTTGATCTGCAGTTGCACTTTGTTATTACACGGTACGACCCTGTGGTTATACGGGCCTTCAGCCTGATGTATCTCTAATGTCACGATATATCAAATCAGACTATTTTTTTTCTTCTTCTTTGCCATGGGTGCTGCACGGCACATCTTATGACCTATCAGTATCTGTTGTGTCCTTGTTGTGTCATAACTCCTCGTGTCGTTGTGGTATTTTTGGACATTTTGTACCTTTTTCAAGTTTCTGTTTTCCCTTGTACTCTTCTGAATCCTTTACACTTTTTTTTTTTTTAGCCTTTATCCTTTCTATCAGTTATGACAACATGAAAACATGAAGACAATACTCAAACAGTCAGCTGGGACAAAAAAAACAGACCAGTGAGATGATCAAACTATTATTGAGGACGGTAAACGATAATTAAACCACCTGAGATGTCTGTATGACACAACTACAGGGGTTACGATGTGTAGAAGTTGAAGAAGGAACTCTGTCTGTAACCTGTGATGGCTGTTTTTAACGGGCAGTCTGGGTAATAATTTCCCCGTTTGCCCTCTTTTAGTGAAGTCTGGAAAACCCTGAGCATTTGTTTAAATCCTCTCAGATTATGTGATTTCCTGTGTTTCTTGTCTCCTGACATTGTTTTTGGCAATGTTGCCGGGTTCCAAACACTCAATGATTACTTTGGCAAGTGTAATGTCATGGGAACCAACGTAAATGATGGCCCAAACTACAAAAACAAGAGCCGACTTGTAATAAACTGGAATTATCCCTAAAAGCATTTGTGACCATGTGGGGATTTCTGGCACAACTTCACTTCTCCTCTTATAAGGTGTATAGAGAGGGGGGAAGTATTAAAGAAAACTTTTGCTTTTAGCTTCTGGCCTTCATCATCATCATGAAATATATTACAAAGAACATTTAGATGGTATTTTACATGTGTAACCCTTTAGAGCATTTAGCAGCAGTTTACTCTGTCTGGAACACTTTAAAAACTTTCAAAAGTCTCGTTGATGATTATGACCTGGCACGTGCGGCTGCATTATCGCATCGTCTAACCTCTCGATTGTCTGTCTCCTTGTTCAGCATGCAGACCTGGTACCTACAAAGCATCAGCCACGGACGCCTACTGCACCAAATGCCCTCCTCACAGCTCGTCCCCGCAGGAACAAGCAGTGGAGTGTGTTTGTGAGAAAAGCTTCTACCGCGCTGAGACCGACCCACGCTCGATGGCCTGCACACGTGAGTTGGATGGAATGAGACACACGGGCAATAACTCAAACACATGTAAATCATATTGGACACAAACGCAGTCATTAAAAAAGATGGAGACAGATTTCCGGCCTACATGCTGCATACATAGTTAAATATTTGCATTTGGATGTTTACATTTCATGTTGTACAATGGCTTACAGTTACAATGATTGGATTACATTTCATTTTGATTAGTCTGCGGTGTGTTCCTCGAAGAATTTACATTGCGTGGCTGTTTTTCATTTATTTATTTATAATCCTTCCATGTGCTCCTTCGTCTGCTATTGGATTACTAAGCACTAGATATACAGACATATATATGACACACACACACATCCATGTCTGCCAGTTGTGTGGTTACGGCACACAGATATGTCAGATGAGAAAACTGATATGGGTGATTCTCATTCTCTGTCTTCCTCTCGTGCACACACACACACACACACACACACACACACACACACACACACACACACACACACACACACACACACACACACACACAACACCAATGACTGTATATAAGACTGACATAACATAACAAAACATCTCAATCACCGCTTGTTTGGCTGGCTGCAGTAAATGCCATATAACCTGCTCCCTCCCTGTTCAAATTACATCCCCAGCGCAAAAACAGCAGCGGTTGTACCAAGGATATTTCGCCTGGAGGAAGTAGAGACACATTGCACAACACAAACTTACACAAACAAAGAGCCAGGGGGATCAGAGCACATCCTCACGAACGTAGACGAAGGAGAATAGAAAAGGAGTAGGAGGAAAGATGGAGCGAAAAGGCAGAGGCAGAAAGAGATGGATCTAGGTAGACTGAGAGGGATGTGGGGGGGAAAGGACAGTGACAGGTGGGAGAGAGAGAGAGAGAGAGAGAGAGAGACTGAACTGAAAAAATACAGAAGACCTCTCACACGCACACACACATGCACACACATACCCAAACCCATTATCAGGTTATGGTAGATTACACGCATTAATCAGTGCAGCAGGTGAGATGTGACAGGTATTATCAGCTGGAAATGAGTAAGGGTTTGTTCAAATATGTATGGGCGCACACGCACACACATGCTCTCTTGACTGGTGAAGAGCACTGAGCGGGATGGAGGGGAGAAAATGAGGAGAGCGGGTGAAAGACATGGAGAATGACACTCCAAGACCCCAGTCAGTGAATAGAACAGTGGGGGTAAATAGTGGACTATCGGAGGGATATAATTTAAATGTCATAAAAGGGCCGATCAGTAGAAACGATGATGATGGACAGTTAGGTGTGGCCCAGGGCAGTGGGAGGGTATGGTTAAGAAAAAGACAGAATTAGCAGGCTCAGTCAGCACATCCTTTCAGCTGATTTATGACCGACAGCCTCAATTATCCCCAGCATGGCCTCGATCCCCGATGCCCACGCTCAGCCATCCCCCATCACTACCCGCTCTTCAGAGGCGTTTTGCCGCTGGGAGGGCTAATCAGAAAGGTCTCAGGCCCTGCTGGCAGGCCCCCTGGGGCTCACTGCTTAGCCGAGGCCTGATGAGATGTCAGGCTGAATGGGCAACTATAAGGCCAAATTTCCATATGGTTGAGATGTCTGCACCCTTACTGCCCTGTGAGCAACCACAATCAGCGATTTCCTTGCCTCATACAATAAGAAGGACGTGGTAAACACTTACCTCGATGGTGTGTTGGAGGTTTGTGGTTTGCTCAAGCTGACAATCTTGGTAATATGTAAAACTGATCTGCCAATGAAAAAGCACAGAGAAGACCCAGATGTAGACTTACCAGTGGTTGCACAATCTGTTAAATCTGTGAAACTACAGCACTGTGTAAATTAAAACAGAATAAACACACGCACAGGCCACTAATTCATTTGAACAGGATCTTTGTTGTTGCCAGCGTAGAGGACCCACGGCAAGAAAAACTCAGGGTGATCCTCTTTGATTCATGTTAACACACGCACGCTACCCTGTGATCTGTCCCATTTCATTTTGTCTCGAGTCTTTTATTTGAAATACGCACAATAAAATAACACATACATACATTCACATCCACGAGGGTGAGCACAGGGCTTAGAATTAAGTGTTCACATAAAAGAGTGGTATTCTCAGGTTTATTTGGAGACTAAATACTTCTTCAGTCCTATTTTAAACACTCTAGACTTTTTAAATTTATGTATCAATGTTAACAGACTTCATTTGAATGTCTAATATATGTAAAATAAAAGAACATTTGAGAACTTGCCTGAAAATGATTACTGACACACTTTTTGGTCTCCGACTCTACGCTACACTAATCATTCCAGCGGAGGTTGAGAGCAATATTAACTACTCTAAATCATAAAATGTACCTGACTCATGAGAAAACGACTCAGAGCACTTTCAATAGATCATTGTCCACTCGCTATTTATTGTCTGCAGTGCAGCGCCCAAAGAGTATCAGTTACATTCACATGGTGAAAAAACCCCTGCAGTCTGGAGTCTGCTATTTAACATCACATGAAGTCTCTCTGAAGATGAATTCAAAGTTTGGAATTGTAATATATCGTCATAGTGTCACGTTTACAATCAGCCAGACTCTTCTAATCACTGTCTGTTCCATTAATCGAGCGCTAAGTGTCCACCCTCTGGCTGGAGTCTGTTCATTTATTTCTAATTCAATCAATGTGAATTCTGTTTTAAATAGAAACTGCTATTAAATCGCTAATGAACATGAAGACAATGCACGTTTAGAGAATGTACATTTGGGGGGAAAAAAATAATATCCATCAGTAATTAATTAATGAGTTGGCACTGGTAAGGAGTGGTGCAGTAGCTAAGGTTGTTCCAGATGCATACTGGGACAGCTTTGTTTTAGTGGGCACAGCTCGCCATATGTTCATATCACTTTTCAAAGCACCTGATTTAATTTGCAGCATTAAAGGTACCATGTGGAGTTTTTGACCAGTAGTAGTACTGTTGAGCAATTTAAGGGTGGAAAAAAAATTGTATTAAGTCTTTTATGGCTCCAGGGAAAGCTGCATGGAATCTGACAAATGGCCTGAAGCAATATCGCTTGAGTCAGCATAGATTGGCCTGAAACTGACCTCTTACCAGACCTCTGTGGCCTGCTCTTCATCTCTGCCTCAGGCGAGTGGCTCAAGGCTACAAAACACACCTGACTGTGAGCAAACTGTCAGCACTCGAGCTGCAGGATGTCAAATCAAAAAAAAAAATCGCTGGTTCTCTGATTCTCAGCTTTTATCCTTTTTTAATATCTTTCTTTCTAACGTGAGTCTGAACGTGTTATAGGGCTGAACTGCCAAATCAGTGGAGTACACTTTTTAAATATGTTTATTACAAATATGCACAACAGCTTATTTAGTTAAATAGTTTTATGTAAAAATAACAAAATTACAACTTCAGAGAAATAAACCTTTGTCCTGTTTCTTACCTCAGGTCCCCCGTCTGCTCCAGAGAACCCAATCTCCACGGTGAACGAGACCTGCGTGACTCTGGAGTGGTCGCCGCCCAGAGACACAGGAGGCCGAGGGGACATCACCTACAGCCTGCACTGCAGGAAGTGCTCTGGCGATGGCAAAAAGTGTGCTCCGTGTGGTAGTAGCGTCCATTTTGTCCCCAGGCAGTTTGGTCTCTCCTCAGCCATGGTGCTGGTCACTGACCTGCAGCCGGACTCCAACTACACCTTCACTGTTGAGAGCCAGAATGGAGTGTCAGATTTAAGTCCAACTCCAAGAGGAACAGTCGTCATCAATGTCACCACGTCACAAACAGGTGAGAACATACACACATGTACTGGGGTAATGGCTCTCCCCAAAAAATTACTAAATGTGCAAAAAGACGGAATTCACACAGACTGATGGTTCCTTCATAATATTATTTTCATGTGTTGCAGGGTATTTTCAGATTAGATCGCAGGAATAATATTTTCCTTCAGGACTTCAGTGATATCTGTCTTTAAAGGGCGATAAGAAAATAAAATCCTCTGGGGAAGAACATACTCATCAGCTTGGACTGGGAATTTGGGGGAAAAGGGAATGGTGTATTTTTAAAAAATCGCTTCCTGATTGCAGTGTCCTGACAGATCAGGCTTTTACATGGCAACTGTAAAATTACTGCTGTGCTGCATCACTCTGATAGCACAAAATGACACCTCTGCACCTCTGGCTGCACATATATAATCATATGTGCATCCCTCACAGTATGGAAGTGAGGGAAATTGGTGCAAGAGAAGTGCATATGACAGGGTGGTGGTAGCTAATAGGCCTCTCACTACGAAAGTGTGTGTGTAATAACTAGAAGGGGGGAGGTGAAAGGGGTGTAGGAGGTTGTTAACCTCATTAAGATCCCCAAATGTCAAAAGTGCTGCTCTCCACCACAGCACAACACACACATACATGTACATTTACACAAACACATGAAAGACACACAATTTCATCCCACTCGAGCATGTGCTCTGATGTGGGAGGCTTGGGTAGGAAGTCACAGGGCTTTGGATTTGCGCATTAATAACACGAGCAGATCACACACAAGGCACACGCATGTCACACATACACACATCGTAGAAATACTGTAATCACACATGTATAAAACACCTCGTGAGCGCTCTCATTAGCGGAATGACGCATTTCAAATATGAGCCGTTTGACTCATTATAGCACAGAGGGTATCCATCGCTCCCCTCGCCCTCACAGCCTGTGCTCTCTCGCTCTCTTTCTCTCCCTCTATTCATGCTTTTTCTTTCACATCTCGTTGAACTTTCCGTTCGCTCTTTGTCGCTCATGTTTTCACCCTCTTTTACCTTTTGTTTCCCTTCAGTGAGCGTTGTGCTGAAGGAGAGGCGGAGCAAGGACAGCGTGACTTTGGCCTGGCAGGGGCCAGAGAGGCCCAACGGGGCAATAGTAGAGTATGAGGTCATCTATTACGAGAAAGTGAGAAAGACCCACGCACAGTCACACACACACACACACACACACACACACACACACACACACACACACACACACACACACACACACACACACACACACACACACACACACACACACGTTTAAAGAGGCACTCCAATAATTTCAAGCATGATACGATCAAAGTGAACAGAAAGCCTGCATTACAGACCTGAGGTGAGGAGTGTATGGGTGTTTACCAGGCACGAAGCTGTTACCCTTCGTGACTGGTCGGAAAGATGTTATCAGTTTGGGTTATGGGAATTGTAGGATCCATCATTTCTGCAGCTTGAACTACACATTAAATAAAGGTAATTTGAAGGTTATTTAAAATGCTTTCCTTCTCCTCACCTAGATGTCATATTGGATATTGGTTTAGTCTGAGGGTGTGTCTCTCTCTCTCTCTCTTTTCTCCAATCTCTTTATCTCTCTATCTCCATCACCTTCTCCCTCACATGTCCCCTACTGCTCACACCAAGCCAATTAACCACACATCTGTCGAACCAGCCTCGTAAAACACGGCCAAGGTGATGAAATTAAGCGTGTGTGTGCGTGTGTGTTAGCAGGCATTAGCCGTAAAATAGTGTTAATCCGTGTTGTAGAGTGTCTTCCATTAGGTAGAGTATCAGCCTCTCTGCAGGGGATCAGCTTACTGACAGACACACTTATTCTTTATTCATCCTCCTACCGACACACACATATTTTGTAAGTGCATGCGCACGCACCTACAAGGTAATCGAGGAATGAAGCATAGTGGGACTTGAGTAACTGCATATTGGCCCCAAGTGCAGAGAGGATAAGATTTGGGACTTGGCAGATGCTCATGTGTAAATGCGACCAAATGGTCCAGTGATGAACAAATGAAAACTTGTGAGGTGTATTTGGCCCCGGGAGACATTTAGATTCAACAGTTTGAAGTTTCTATTATTTTCAGACAGCACTGTCTCTGGATACCACAGTCCATTCCTCGTTTTATAACCCTTCAGAGTATATCTATAATCTCAGCCCTTTTTCACCCACGGTCGTTTTATTTCTCAGACACTAAATATTATCTATGAAACTAAGTATTTAATTATCTCCTCCTTTCGCTCTTTTCTCTGCTTCAGAATCAGCGGGAGCAGAACTATACGGTTTTGAAGACTCGCTCCAACATGATGACAGTGGATGGGCTGAAGCCAGGGACCACCTACGTGTTCAGGGTCAGGGCTCGAACCGACGGAGGCTACGGGAGCTACGGTGGAGAGATCGAATTGGAAACCAGCCACGAAGGTAAAGGGATGAACAAAAACATATTTCTCTTTTGTTTGATATATATCTTATTGTTTTGGCGAAGAGTATTACCATGTTACATCAACTGCAGTCAGAGCCTGATTCATCGTCCTGCAATTTAAATCAATCCTCTGCTTGGTTGTGAAATAGCAATAGTATCTGAATGCTGAAAATCCTCCCTGAATACATATCAGGTAAAAGGAGACAACCCAATTTCATAACAAAGGAAAAATAATCTGTCTGCACCCGTCACAAATCATGGTCACAGACATCTGATATATTCTGCTGCCATTTGGTGGATTGGTTTTAACTTGACTGGTTTTCCCGGGCGACTTACATTTTAAGACTATTGCCTACGCTTGCAACTACAATGTAACGCCATGATCTGTGGAGAGCAACATTAGTTTTATTGATGAAGGACACTGGACACCTACATAAAGGAATTTGAGTTTGGATACCCGACCCAAGCCAGGTTGTCAGGACCCGATGAGTCGGGTCAGGTTTGGGCAAATCTTCTTGTTTTTGTTAAACTGCACATGCCTGAAAACCTTGTGCTTGGCTTGGGCTCGGATACAATAAGCAAAATGTCTGTTTTGTATATGGCTCGATCGAGTTTGGACAAAAACAAATTGCGACCTGAGAATGTATTCTGTAATTACTCTTTGGGAAAAGGGGGAAGCAGAGAACAAAAAGAGAAATCCATGCTGAGTTTGATTCAGCCCAGTGGGGACAGACAGCTCCAGGCATGCTGCGTTGTACCGCCGTCATGTTTTCAAGTTCTCTGTCACTCCTCCTTTTACTCCTTTGTTTGCTGTCATCCACTTTCATTATCGCTTCATTATCTGCTCCAGGACTTTCTGCTTTACAGGCCTCATAACGTGCTCTTCAATGTAAGCATTGATTCCCGCACAGGCAGGCGGAGGGGGATAAATCAGTTAATGTATAGCACTGCACTATAGATTGTCTGTGTAGCATACAGCAGGCACACATTAACCTACTAATCATTCAATAATCAATAAAAGTTGGGCTGCGTTTCTATTCCCATCTGGCTACAAGAACGAGGAATGTGACTATGAAACTGAATGGGACTTTGCCCACAACCTGCTGCTTGGAGCTCAGGATCCATGTCGAGTATCATTGTATACAGAGCTGTTGCTGAACCTTCATACAAGAGGGTCACAGTCAAGTTCAGTGCTGTAAAATACAGGATCTGACAGATTCAGCCGACCCCCTGGCAATCATCTCAAGGTTATCTAATCAGATCGATTCCATTGATTGTTATGGAAGGCTTGTGTATGAGTGCACCAGTAAATGTAATAGGAGATCAATGCTTATCTGTGGCTGCCTTGAGGCATTCGTTTACCTCCAACACACACATATTCATATATACAGTGCACTCACACAGACACACACGTACCCACTCATGCTTAGCTAAGCCAGATAAATGGGGTATTTGTTTTGAGTAATGGCTCGATAGGTGTGGCGTAAAAATCGATGCGTCTTTGCAGAAAGTTCTCGGCGGTAGCCTTGTTACATGCAGTGTTAACATATCCATTTGGACAGCGCGGCCGAACGGGAATGGTTTTCACGTCCACTCTCATACCCTCATAGGCAATGCGGCGAGGGAGAGCGCTTTTCATCAAGGACCTTACTTACTATTCCACCCACCCACCTCCCTTGCTCTCTTTTACCCATTTGCCGCTCTCTCTTTTTCCCCCCTCTCCTTCAACCTCCGTCTTTTATCTCCTTTTCTATTGCTATCATATTTCATTTCATTCTCTTTGCCACCGCCACACTCAGCGTCTCCCTTGGTGTCTTTTTTAACTCTCAGCCTCTCTTAGTCTTTTCATCCCTCACTTTACTACTGCACAAAAAACATCCCCAGCTTTTTTTCATGCTCCTTTATGCTGGTTTTAGTAAAACACTATATGCTCTTTGTCCCTGTCTAGATGTTCTGGCTATCGGGGACCCCAACCAGTCCACCATCCTGGCCGTGTCCATCGCTGGAGGAATCATTCTCCTCATCTTCCTGGTGACTTGCTTCATTGTCAGCGGCAGGTAGGGTCAACACTGAAGAGACACTGAGGCCCTCTACACATGATTGAGCTGCACCACAGGATCAGGCAGAGAGCACAGGGTGGAGTGTAGGTTTATATCACCAACATGTCGCAGGCAGCTGTTAAGTCCTGAGAAATTAGAATTTAAAAGAGGCTATTTCAAATTATGTATTTGAAGAAGGTAAAAGTAGAAGGTAAAAAGTATCCTAAATGCGTCTCCTGTGACCACTTGTGATCAGATCTCTCTTCCCGTGCTACATGCAAATAAACATGTCTGTCATTTGTGTTCACAAAGACCAAATTATGATGTTTTTACCCAGTTTGAGTTTACAGATGTGGCCGTTGTGTTTGTGTGTGTGTTGGCTGACAGTGACGGCTGCTGAGTAGATGGTCCTTCTTGTGTGGCTCAGGACGCATTTGAACACACACAGTGAAAATAATGTGGCCACATGCATCCCAGATCATCTCCTAATGTGGTCTGAGTGATCAGATCACAGGACACATGTGGACACATTTGGTTGCATCCAGACCTGTACTTAGCGCTGTCTACTTGTGATTGGATCAACCAGGTCTGAACAGGGTCGTACATTCACAGTCAATCTCTAAAGATTTGTGTTTAAAGTAGGAAACACTGGGATTGGGGCTGACAGTTACAGACAAGCCGGTGAAGCGGAAAGTATTGAGAGACATATTAACGCTTTGTCAGGTTTGGTCTTTTCGTGGGATTTGCTGAAAATAACAAGGCAGCAGAATACTCACAGCTCTGAGCTGGTGTTGGACGGCTTATATACACACTGTGAGCTTTCTTGTCTATTACAGCCAATGCTACTGACAGCTGTAATCAGATAGGGTCACCAAGAAAAATTGTACTTTCTTATTAGTGCTGATAGGTTTGCATCCACACTCTCCCATTAGGAAAACAATAGTTCATGAAGGTGCAAAGCTAATCTGCCACTTATCATATGTAAAAAGGTTTTGTGGGTAATGTTCATTTAGACACAATGGTTAACACACACACACATCCATACACAGGCTGGAGATCCCCCACATGGTCTAGTCCTCCGCCTCCTGCTGAGGGATGTGGGTGTACCAAAGCAGGGCCTTCAACTTTGACATTTATACTGCTGCTGAAGCCCAAGTAAAGGCTACGTTTTTCCGTATAAGAGCAGAGACTCTCTATGATCACTCTCTTTGAAGGTCAGGCTGCTGTTAATGCTCTGTTTCAAAGAAGGCCAAAAAGGAGAGGAAGATGAGAGGGAGAAAGGAAAATCAAAGAATGCCGGTTGGTAAAAGGTGAGGGGATGAAAGAATTGGAGTGAAAAAGCTCTTTGGATCAGTAAAAGAGGAACAATGGAAGAGGAGAGGAGAGGAGAGGAGAGGAGAGGAGAGGAGAGGAGAGGAAGGGATGACAGGCATCTGTGATTTACCGTGACCATAACTAAATGTTTATCCTCTATGAGCTCCGACTAGATTAGCGACATGTTAGGGACGGCACACAAACAAACACACACACACACACACACCATGCACACACTAATGCACACATGCTAAAAACATTAGTATTGATTCAGGTGATTGCTTATCAGGCTGAGTGCTCTATTCACTATTGACTAAGAGGGATGTAATTAGTAGAGACTGTCCTGTGTGGTGTGTGCACGTATGCACAAACACACACACACACACACACACACACACACACACACACACACACACAAGTATGGCAGGTGAACAGGAGCACATCAACATCTTTTTAATCAGAGGGGAATTGTGAGACTAAAAAAAAAACGGTACACTGTGTTATGCACTCACATGATGACAAACACACACTCACACTCGACTTATCAGGTTTCACAGGCTGAAGGGGCGTTAACTAGGTATTACAGAGGGGTCGATGCACCGCCATCAATTTCAGGTCCTCCTCTTCCTCTCTCGCCATCTGTTTCTGTCTTTTTTGAGTTTAGAGGTGGGAACGCTTGGGAGGAAATACTGTTGATTACTGCTTTCTATTAAACAACATATGCACATCAGTCAAACTGTGTGTGTGAGTGTAGCGGCGGAGTGCGTACAGTGTTTGTAACTGAGGGATGAAGCGAGGATGAAAGCCGCATCACTAGAGACACAGGAGAGATGGCAAAAGTGAGAGGGAGAGAACTCTGGGGGGTAAAACATAGGGACAGAAGTGGAGTAAAGGAGAGACACAAGTGGAGGATGAAATAAGAACGTATTAGAAAGGCACTGGGAATGACAGACTTCAGTGAGGAGAGCCGAGGAAGTGCATCTGAAGCATGTTTGCGCCGCTAGAGAGCTACATTTTGAGATGGTGTGAAAGATAGAGAGGGAGAAGAGGACAGCTTGAGAGGGATGGAGAGAGAACAGGGCAGATTGATGGAGGGAGAAGCAGAGCCAGCGGGGGTAAAGAGAGCGGGGCAAGGAGCGAAAGATGAAAAGGTAGATTAGAAGTGCGTTTGAAAGAGGTGGAGTGGGGGGGGGGTGGCAGAAGGGTAGGAGAGATGATGGGTGGGTGATTGCACTGTTGGGTGCAATAGGAGTTTCATGCTTCAGGTCTGAAAATAATGATTGGTCGGCCTCTTCTTGTGTTGTCCATACCTCATGCTTTTTCATCTCTTCCATCTTATCTGTCAATCAGTCCATTTTTCTCTCTCTCTCTCTCTCTCTCTCTCTCTCTCTCTCTCTCTGCTTCTGCTTTTCTCTTCATTTTGCGCGTCTTTTGGCGCAGCAGCTTTCATTTCCTGTCCCGTTCCCCAAATTTACATTCGGATGAAAAAAGCCCCGTCTAATGTATCAAAAATCTGATGTATTTGCTGAGACCAGTTCAATGTGGACAATGATTAAATTGGGATTGAAATTGACACCGGGAGGCAGCCAGGTTGAAATGATTTCCGCCAGACATTTCGTAAGGGCCCTTTTCCCCCCTAAATGCCAGCTGTTTAAATCATTCCCCCAATGTTCACTAGACTGGATAGAAGTGCTGGAGCCTTTTACACCTGGTAGAGCATATTTCGAACAGCCTGATTGAAGGTGTTTTTGAATCACTGAACTATAATATAACAATGTACAGTGCGCCCACACAGTCTCTCTGTCTTCCTCTCTCTAATATACACACACATACACGTTCCCCGCACTTCCTGCAGCCTTCGTTGGCAGCGTACTGAACAGCCATGCCTCATAAACGGGCTGATTTGCAGGCCATTCTGTTCTGTCCTGTTCTCGTTTAATAAAGTGCTGTTATGCTATTGTTACCGCAGGAGGGAAAACATGGGGGGGAAAAAAGCTGAAAGCTCCTCAGACGCGGCACGGCGCTGACAAATCACATCAGTTATTGCTGTGTGCGTGCGATTATTGCTCCGCTGCGCGTATATGCCTGCGTGCGTGTTTGTGTGTGAAGTTGGTGCTTTTTGTCCTCCTGAGGGTGCTTTGGCAGGCTGGCGAGCGATGGGAAGCTATAGCTGTCGACTGGCATGGCCATGGATTCAGCAGATGGCCTTTCACTCAAAAAGCGCTTTCTCCTTTGGTCCTCACTTTTTCTCGCTCCTTGTTAAACATGTTACAGCTTCTGGCTGCCAGCATATACGTATGTAGGCAGGTGTGTGTGTGTGTGTGTGTGTGTGTGTGTGTGTGTGTGTGTGTGTGTGTGTGTGTGTGTGTGTGTCTAATGATTCTCCACACTTATGCCCATGATCTCCTCCTCTGAATTGCTGCAGGCTTTGGTTGATCACCAGATTCCTGTGTGTTTTTCTTGATTTTAATGTGGGAGTTTTGGTGAGCCGTCAACATGAAGTTGTTCCATTTAGGTTTTTTTTTTTCTACCATCATCTGCTGTGTGTGTCTTAAAAAGCTGCGTTCACATAACCAACCCTGAACTCTTTTAGACACTAATCGAGGGAGCTGTAAATGTGAAGGCAAGCGTCTGATTCACTTGAACCAGACACTGGGCAGACTTTACCCTGCCAGCTCGATAGCATAAAGTTTGTACAATGTCCAATTGAGCCCATGTGTGAATAGAGCAGGTTATTGTCTGAATTTGCAGCGAGCGAGGGGGCGAGTGTTGATGACTTTTTTCTATCCTGCCTCATGGACGACACTCTGCGCTGAAACCAAACTGATTATTTCCAGTACGTGGGAACGTGTCTCACATGGACAATCTCTGGTTATGCTCTTCATGTGTTACAAAGTTCATGAGTGAGAACAGCTATAGTCTGCCTTCATGCATTACATCTGCCGCCAGAGCTGGAGATATTCAGCAGGGATTCATCGGCTGCAATCTGTTACAGAAGATGCCTGAAATTTTCCAAATTAGGAGTAATTCATTAGATACTTAGTATAAAATCAGATGTATAATTGACTAAATCCGGCTTTAAATCTTCATTGATTACTCTCCTGCAGGTTTAGTTTTTTATCAGAGATGGAAAAAAGGAGAAAAGAAAAAAACAGAGTTCCCTCAAGTTTGAGAAAAAACAACAATTTCTGAGCGAGTGAAAGGTCGTATGAGAAAGGCACAAAGGAAAGTGAGATGTCATTACGGGGCTGATTCTTACCGAAAGACTCCTTGGTCTCACTAATAGAGAGCGGCAACAGCTCTACCTTCCTAACACAATAGCACGTCCTGTTGTGCATGTTTGTGCGCGTAAGCTCTTTCACCTCCGCAGCATCTGCTGTGCAGCCCAGGGTTATTCTTAAAAACTTAATGACAGAAAAGGGGGGAGAGGAAGCCTGATTGAAAATAAATTAAAAGGGACGGGAAAGCACGCGCTGATGAAAACATTCTGTTGAGAGAGCAGAAAGCGGAGTAAAGAGGTTGTGAGAGAAAGAGGCCGAGGAACACTAATTGAGTGTGAAACAGCTCGAAATGTTCCGAGCGTGCCTGGCTGTTTGGATTTCAAAGAAGACGTGAGAAAACGAAATGAAAAAAACAGCAAAGACTGAAAGTAAGAGGAATTAGAGAGGGTTTTCTTTTTAGTTTGGATGTGAGAAAGAATTAAAAAAATGTTTTGTTTTGAACCACAAAATAACAAAAACAGGATATAGAAAAAAAAAAGGATCAGGAACAAAAGCACAATAATAAAGTCGTGATTCCCAAATATGGTGAATTTGGTGGGGGCAGTAATCAGCTAATGCGATCTCATCCCTGTGGGTGGTGTTGGTCTGTTTGCTTGATAATGGCGCTAATAATGATTTGGCAGCCAAAAGGATTTTGTGTATACCAACCGGATACAGAGCAGGCCAGTGAGCGGAGGTGTGTGTGGGCATATATGCAATGATGATGGTGGTGATTATGTGCGTAATGTCATTAGACAGATTTCTATGTGATGCTTGGATGCCGGTGCTTTCAATTACTGCTGCTATGCTTTCTAACATGTCGCCAAATACAGCTTCGTGTGCAGAACGTCTAGAAAGTGGCTCACAAACAGTGCAGCGATCGCAGCAGGTGCAAAAACTATTTCACAGAGGCTTCATGCAAATGAGCAGAGGTTGCAGCGGAAATTTATCAAATGTCCCACAAATATAAGACAAGGCTGTTTTAGGCTGGAGTTTTCAACTTTATAGAGCATTTAAATCCATTTATAGGATCCACACACACACACAACACTATATGAACATATGTGGAAATGTAATATGATCATGACCTAATCAAGTTGTGTCAGTGTAGTAATATCATTAGGGGAATTAGTTTCACGCTGATCTACACACGGATCTGGATATGCAAATATAAATACACACTTCTCTTAATGATGCAGATGACGTGCACCTCTGCCCCCCCCCTCAACCCCAATTCATCCTCTCTCATTTGACCTTCTCACCAGGTTGTTAAAAAGTCTGCTACATTACATCAATTACTGCAGCCCAGCTCCAGAGCCCCCCCCCCCCCCCCCCCCCCCCCCCCCCCCCCCCCCCCCCCCCCCCCCCCCCCCCCCCCCCCCCCCCCCCCCCCCCCCCCCCCCCCCCACCCTTCTCCTTTCCTTTCCTCTGCTCTGCTCTCCTTACCTTTCCTCTCCTCTCCTTTCCTTTCATTACCACTCTCTTTAATGAGCGGCAGCCGAATGAAATGCTTCCAAACAGGGTGTTAATGAAACATAGACAGATTTATTAGTCATAACTCTTCAGCTAATCATTTCCCCTTCCTAATAATTAGCCCGGGCTGAGTAAATCTTTTTACACTGTGGTCAGAAAGTGCTGAGCCAGAGCCAGACACGGCCGAGATGAGAGAGGGAAAGAGAGCGAGACAGATGGAGAAATCTTACTCACTTGTTTTTTCCTGAACACTCCGTTACATCACACGCACAGTTTGTTTGTTTTTTCATGCCGTTTTGACTCTTAATTAATTATCCGCAATCAGCTTTCATAAACCTCATTGTTATTAGCAACCGCAGCAGCGACTGCATTTGTTTTTTTTTCCACGTTGGAGACCGAGGCTTCATTTTGCTGTGAAATAATGAGTGAAATTAATCTATTGATTTCATTCCCAGTAATTATTTTTTATTTAATAGCTTGATATTAAATGGAATCAGCCATTATCATGAGTAATGATTAGAGCAAGATACCCACAGCAGGGTGCGTGAGGTGGGGAGGACGGGGGGGTGGAGGGGATAGATGTGTCATTTATTGTGTCATGCCGAAGGGGGTGACTAATGATTTACTGATTTCATTTTTCTAGTCATTCTGATTAGCAATGGGGAATATAATGCGGGGAGACGGGAAATGAAAGAGAAGAGGAAAGAAAGGAGTGAAGAGGAAAGGAAATGAGAGGAAAGGAAAGGAAGAGAAAACAGCATACGATTCCCTCTGACTCTTTCTTGTCTCTGAGTGTATCAATTTCCACTTTCGTCTTCAGCCGGCAGCCGGCCTCTAATCCTATAAAAGGCAGCCGCTCATATAAAGCAAACTGGGCGATACCAGCAGCTCAGAACGGCCCACACTTTATTAGCTCCTCCGTGTCTCAGGTCAGCATTAGTCCAAGGTATTCACTTACATGGAGATAAACCATGTCTCTCTCTTTAGCTGCTTTCAGAAATGCCGTAACATTTTTCTAGAGCAGTTGTACTTGAGAACGCAAATGTCTCAGTCAGTTGCTCAGGACATTTTTCAGAACTTTTCCTACCAGCCCCCCAAGTAAAATGTCTGGAATCCGAGTGAGCCCAAGTGAGAATACAGCAGAAAGATGTGAGATCAAAATTCACAGTGAGCAAGCGGACGCGTGGACGAGGTTCTAGCATGCGACTAATGCAAAACTACAAAATAAAGACAACAAGATTCAAGGGCTTTTGAGGACAAGGGCAGACGCCGGTTGTTGATGTGCTGTAAAAAATCAACATGCGATGTCGGTACAAAATTCTGTGTCATGTCCTGCCTCCTGCATGCTCTACCAAGCCCCCCCCCCCCCCTCTCCTGAAAGGCATTTTCCTGTTGGAGTGAACACATCTGACCTGGACGATCTCCTGCTGCCTTCTTCATATGTCAAAGTCAAACTCTGGAAATGATCCAGACTTTTTTTTTGAAAATGGCTGTGTGTCTGTGCCACTTTGTCACCAATACATTAACATCCACTGTGTTTGTCTCTTACCCGATTTAAAGTCTGGGTTCTGTCCCACTTAGTTCCAAGGTTATCCCACCACTCATATTTACCCTACAGCTCTCTCCTCTCCCACCTCCCTCTTCTTTCAGTGCATGATCAAGGTTTTTATTCTGTCCTGCCAAAGCTTCCCTTTGTTTGATCTCCTCTGTAGTCACTGTCGTCTCCCTGCTTTCCTTTTCTCTACTCTTTCACCTTGTCTCTTCCTCTCCGGCTCAGATATAGGGACTCCAGTGGCTCACCTGACATTTCTGATGAGATAACCCTTTTTGTAAGCTTCGGGCTGTTAACAGCTTTTACAACCCTCTGTCTGACAGAGGTCGTTCTCTTAATTACACACCACGCTGTCGAGCTGCAGACACCCCGGCAAACTAAAATAACAGAGGGAACGCTGGTTTTAATTATCAGAGGAAGTACAAATCAGCTCAACTCAGTGCAGTCAATGTTGTCTCCCTCTCTGTAGCCCAGAGTCAGGCTGAAGGGGGAATGGAAGCAGCAATCTTGCCTGAGGCTAATAAGCCAATACATGAAGACTTGGCATAACACTGACAATATCAGGAAAAGTGGAAGGCCTGCTTACTCACACATTTTGTAAAACTTTAAGAAGATTACACAATCAGGATGGATCACAGTGTGTTGTCATACAGGACGCAGACCACCTGCATCACCACCGGGTTGAAGACTTTATTTGTCATGTGCTCATACAGTGTTTGCAGTGAAATGCAGGGTGGCAAATCAAAAAGTGCAGAGTAACAAGATGAATAATAAAATAATAAAGGATAGAAATTAAAGAAGATTTATTTGAAAAATATATGTGAAGTAGGTTTTATAATGAAACAGTGCATATTGAGTAGGTTTGCAGGCAGGTTATTTCTACCTCTGCCAAAAAGGTAATAAACTCCATCAATGACTTTTGTTTTCATCAGCATTTGTTTGATAGTTGTTAGTTAGCAGGGTTACACAAAAACCACTGAACTGATTTACATGAAATGTTGTGGAAGGGTTGGGCACAACCCATGAAAGAACCCATTCAATTTTGGAGTGGATGAATTCTTTTCACTTTCTTTAATGTGGTGAGATAGGGGGTTAGCCTTGGGGGAGGTATATGCTGTCTGACTACCCTTCTAGTGTTTTCTTTGCTGTTTGTCTGACTGTTAGCAGGATTATGCCAAAACTACCTAACCAATTTTATTGGAACTTAGTGGAAGGATGGGGTATGGGCCCAGAAAGGGGGCAGATCTATCTATCAGGGTCAAGTATATAACAATTGATATTCTCGTAGTTGTAAAGCAAGTGCAATTATAAATGCACAGAATTCACAATATTCTAGATAAGGTGGTGGATCTACAGAGGATCGAAAGACAAAGTTCCTCATCAGGAGATATGTTCAGTAAGTTTGTACTGTCCGCCTAAAATGTAGTCAGTAAAGAGGTTGTAGAAGTGATTACATTCCTTCTGAATTGAATATTTTGGCAGCTGTGTCTGTAATGTTTGTGGTCGGAGCTATCACCTGACAGGAAGACAGACTGTAGTTCAGTGTTCAGTATCGAGTGGACTGAATATTCCAAATTGTCTGTTTGGCTGAATTTGAGCGTATTGATCTGTCGTGGGTTAGCTTTGTGATGGACCGCCGACCTGTTGAAGGTGTTTCCTTGGTTTATGGGAATGCAAACTGGGAAAGAATCCAACCTGTGGATACCTTGAGCAGGGATAGAGTAAAAAATAACTATGAATGAATATGCCGTTATTAAGCGATGGAGTAAATGAAGGTGTAAATGCTACTCTTCCTCACCGACTGCCTCTCATCCTCTCAGATTTACTGTTGCCTTGTGGTTTAGTCAAGACCGTGTACACACCATTCTTTTTCTCTGCCACAGCAACACTGTTGACTGACTCTTCTCTTTGTCTATCGAGTCTTCCTTTTCTTACTCTCCTTCAGTTTGAGCTATGTGCTGATCCATGGAGCCAGTATTCAACATTTCCATCCTTCCTTCTTTTACACAGATTTTTTACGTAGAGCTCCTTCTTATTCCATCACTGCTTTATCTTTAGCTTCTGTTGTCGCAGCACAAACACACTCTGACCCCTTTTCTGTCAACCATTCTGTACATCAACCTTCGAGTTTCCATCCCTATACTTCCCTTCTCTCCCCCCACTCCCCCTCCATCTGATTGCTTGTTAGTTGGTATGCAGGCTTGGACCCCCATTGTGTGTTCTTGCCTGTCAGCACTCTCTTTTTCCATCTCCCTCTCCCTCTCCCGCTCTCCGTTTCTTTACTTCTCTCTCCAGTGCCTGATGTCCATTCCCTCTTTCAAAAAAAGAAGAGCTAAGACAAAGAGTGGAAGACGGGGCCTGTTGGGGGATGGATAAATGGATGGAAACAGCAGGAAGAAAAAAAAGAAAAGAGGATATGTGGGTTATTTGATAAGGGAATGTTTTCACTAAAAGGAAGAATTAAGAAAAGAATAAACCACCCCCGAGATAAAGGGCAGCGAGGGAGAGGAAGAGAGGGGGAAACTGGGGGAGGGGCTACGGCGATAATAATATATGGATGGAGTTCTGTGAAGGTGGAAGCTTGCTAGCAGAATGACAAATGGGTCTCGAGTGACAGAGCATTATATTAAAAAGTAAATTGATATGCAAATGTAGAGTGTGTGGCTTTGGAGGACAGGGATAGCCTGTTGTCCTCAGTGAGGTGGAACAGAGAGAGAAGTGTGAGGCCGGGTGTGATACTGATACCGCACTCCATTAACGTGTGTGTTTTTGCATGATTGGTGCATGTGTGTGTGCTTTAAATCTGCATGAGCGTGAATCTGTGTGGGTGGGATGTGTATATTCACTGTATGAACCAGCAGCAGTGCATAGTGCAGCTGGATGGCTGCTAAATGGAACAATGGTTTCCCCCTGCAGTGACGGAGAGAGTGCTAACTCCACACTGAAGTCGAGCAGGATAAAGAAGCAGCGAGTGGCGAATGTCTCTTTACAAAACCTGTTCCGGCTCAAGGACCTATGAATGTTCATACCGTAAAGTAAATACCTGTGGAATACAAATCCATATCAGAGAGCTAAACACTCACCAAGACTGTTTTACAGAACCATCTTATCTGCAGCTGCCCTAAAGCCTGAAAGGGAAAAGCTTTACGGAACATGCCATGGCTGCAACCTTGTCACCAGCAAAAGACATTTACCATTTTTCCATGACAAACAAAGGACACAACCAGGGGTTCTCACTCTGCGACTCATTTGATGTTATAGGTTAAAGCTACTTTGGCGTTTTTAATTAAAGTAAAAAAATGTCGATCCAACCCATGTTGCTCTTCCAATCATTGACTTTGCGAATACTTAACCACAACTGTTAACAAGAAAATCTCCCCATAACCTTCAGCTTTCAATCATATCACACAATCGTCCTCGTCAGATGGAGTTTTAGAACTTGTCATAGAATCCTTTCATTTTTCTGACCTCTCCCAACTCTCACCCATTCTGAATAAAAAATTCCTTTTTGTTTCATGAACCTGTGAAACCGTCAGCACAATCTTTTCATTAACCTTTGAAACCCTTTAACGTTGCCTCAACATAAACACAAAAACATAATTCACATTTTAGATGCCAAGAGTAAAGAGGATTTTGCATGGCATTGACAAGTTTGCAGATTAATTCAATGATAATAATAATTTGGTCAACGTAACTTTTCCTAAGCACTATTTTCTGTTTCAAATATATTGAACATTAATGTAATTTCCATTTACATCATGGGAACACTGAAGATCTTATTGTGGGATGGGACAAATATGGGATTGGCCCCCCCGCAGTCCTGAATTATTGAAAAGTTTTTGAAATATACATTTCATACACACACACACACACACACACACACACACACACACACACACACACACATACACACATACACACACACACAGCCGACGCAGCTGGCGAGGGGAAACAAAAGCCACAGCCATGTCAGGTTTTGCACCATGCTTAAGACTGCAGCGCTAATGATTCATGACACTTCTAACTGGAGAGGAGAAATGAGTCGCTCTGTAATTACTATGGAAATGTGTTCATCTCCCATCAGACACACACACACACAAACACACACACACACACACACAGCAGTGACGGGGAAGTGTTTCAAACATCGGTCTTGATGTTTCGCAGAGGTGCAAGTGTGTGTGCATGTGCATGTGTGTGATTGTGTGTGTCCATCCCCACAGGATTATCACACATGGAGCAGAGGTGTGACCCATGTCCCCATTCCCCATATGCTCTAAACACATGCCCCAAAGCATTGTGTGTCAAGGGGGTTATGATGGTCCCTTGGTGTTTGACTGGCTTCAGCCCAGCTGATAACCAGGTGGGGCCCAGCTCCCCTTTCATTAGAATATTATGCCCCCTCCTCTTTATCCCCAAACACCAGCAATGAGTCTACCCCATGTGTGTATTCCCAAAACAGCCTATTGATGTCTGGGTTATACCATGCATTCAGCTGTGTAAAATCAACAGAAGGATTAAACACCAAACTACTGAGATTTACTGAGCCTGCCGAGGCCCCCACCTTTTCTCCTTTTCTGTCCCTCTCTTATTCTTGGCCATAAGATGTTTTTCTGTATCTGGTCTCACTATTCTTCTCTTCTACTATTTTTTTGTCTTTGTTTCATGTCTCCTCGCCCTTTTCTTTATCTTTCTTTCAGTCTCCTTTTCTATCCTTTCCTGCTCTGTGGTGCTTCCCCAAATCAGATTCCCAGTTACTCCTGGCTCTTAGCCCAAATCAATTTGTCTTCATAATGGACAGACATACTGACTGGTTAGTGCTTTACCTGTGCAGCAGTCAAGAAGGAGAGGAGAGGAGGCCATAGTATTAATGTCATGTTTAGTACCTTATAATATAAAACACACGTTACATTTTATGTTTTTTGGCCTAAAATTTTTCTTCCAAATTTAAGAGAGCTGTAAATCTCAGAGACAGAGTTAGCCGCGGGTGATTAGAGCTGTTAAACACTGTTTAAGGCTGGAGCACAACAAAGTGGAGAGAAAATACACTGACACAAACATAGGGCACCACAGCATCCAGCAAGACACACACATACACACAAACACACACACTGGCAGCAACCCCCCTGTGAGGTCTGTAAAACAGAATAAGTCTAACACTTCCTCGCGGCTGGACGCCAGGATTGAATTGATCAATTCGTCAATATTCTGCTGTGGCTGTTGAACTGACCCGCGCTGCAGGGTGTGTGCACAAGGGGGTTGGGAGAGGGCATAAAAGGCTGTGTTTGTGACCCATGATAATGTTAGAGGCATTGGTTAAAGGCCAGAGGGGAGATTAAAAAAAAGAGAGGGGGGTTTTAATGCAGAGGTCTGCCTCTATGGGGACATCTGTGACGCGCGCACACACACACACACACACACACACACACACACACACACACACACACACACACACACACACACACACACACACACACACACACACACACACACACACACACCACACACATTTATTCACTCAATAACTCACTCACTCATCCTCAGGCATAACAGCTCAGAGGGAAGTGTGGAATCGACAGAGGAAAAAGAGGAATAGTTTGTTTTTGTTTTTGTCTCCTCCAGGCTTGTCTTAGATAGAGGAGTGGGGGCGTGCGGAGAAGAGGGAACTATCTAGTTGTTCATACAAACCACTGTCGGCTGTGCACGGAGTAGTTTGGGACTTTCCTGGAAATGTTACACAGTAGCTTTTTAATATAGAAAACACATGCAACCAAGATTATGTGATCCTTCATACGGGAGGGAAATATTGTTGTGCAGTATGTGTGCTTGAAGAATAGGATAATCTTCCACCTTTGCATTTCTTTTCAGGCACTGTGGATATATCAAAGCCAAGCAGGACCCCCGATGAGGAGAAGATGCAGTTCCAGCACGGCCGAGGTGAAGACACATGCATTTATACAAATGGAAACACAAGCATTCACGCCTACACACACATGGTCCAATACAAGGTTCTTGTCTTTGTATCAGTTTTCACATTTAATCCCATTGGTTTTGGTTTCCCATAGCAATTAGGGGAGAGCACTAAAGACTTTTCATGACATACGTGGTTTGTAGAGAGACGTGCATCGGACGTGGCTCAACTTCCTGCAATTGGGCCGAAGGTCTGATCAAACAAACAAAACCATGGTTCAATTTGATACAGACCAGACCACCTCTTTTAGTCAGACTGTAGGTGTGAAAGCATCATTAAATACTGTCATTTCCTTCAGCAAATTGAAGTTGTATTTTCAGTGTTTCAAACTTTTTCTTATTTTTAAATTTAAGTTTATGCTTAAGCAAGCACCCCCCCCCACACTCACATAACATGTCTTTAGCCAAACCTCACACTGCACTGAATCACAGCACTGACTGTATTTATGGCCGTAAACAACAGACACAAGGATGAATATTTTATCATTTTGAACTCAGCTGAACCATTCAGGAGCAAAAGCACTCTGAAATGGCAGCACTCTTAAAAATGACTGTTCACATACAACACCTATACTTCGTTTACACACCTTCATATGTATCATAGGTAATTACACAGTTGCGGCGTATATAACATAGCACGGTTCTCTATCTCTGTATCACTGTGGTTAAACCACATTGTTTCACACTTTCATGCACAAATGTTTGCTGGCAGAGTGAAGCTCCTTATGGGCTCCTGTTAAAATTATGAGTCATTTTAACACCATTGCTAACATAGTAGTTATGTGTTTTATTATGTAATAATTTGTAATGTCACTCAAACACAGCGCCCACACTCAAGCTCACATTTCAACAGGCGCAAACATAAAGGAGGAATTAGTGTCAGCTCCTGGAGAATACTAACTATTTATCTTTATTCTTTAGTATTATGTATTCACTTTTTTATTCTTTAATTATTAAATACTGAGTCAAAGCTGAATATGATATAATTCATTTAGCATTAACCTGTCATCTCCTGATTTCTCCACTCCTGAAGTTAAGCTTCCAGGCAGCAGGACCTACATCCATCCTCACACCTACGAAGACCCCAACCAGGCTGTAAGAGACTTTGCCAAAGAGATCGATGCTTCCAATATCCGCATAGAGAGAGTCATTGGAGCTGGTGAGTTGGCAGTGAAACAGCAGTGGGCTGTATTAATAACTCAAAAGAGTATTAAAAATTGAACTTGTGAATTCAAAGAACTTAAACTGTGGTTCATTTCAGGGATTCCTTTCAGTCGTATTTACATGCTCGGACAGTCTACCTTATTTCTGGAAACTGATAAATAAATATCTAAGAAGCACCTTTAAAATTAAACTATTTTGGTCATGTAAAATAATTTCTCATAAATACAAGCTTGTATCTTCTCCCTGTGTGTGTGTGTGTAGGAGAGTTTGGGGAGGTGTGCAGTGGTCGGCTGCGTGTGCAGGGAAAGAGGGAGATCTACGTGGCCATCAAGAGTCTGAAGGCGGGCTACTCTGACAAACAGAGGAGGGACTTCCTGTCCGAGGCGTCCATCATGGGACAGTTTGACCATCCGAACATCATCAGGCTGGAGGGCGTCGTGACGAGATGTGAGTCTTATAAAACCACATCGTCCTGCATGGGTGGGTGGGTGATTGAAGGAGGTGTGTGGTCTGTGTACTTTCCCTTTTCTCTTCTCTGTATGTGTGGTGTAATAATGGTGTGCGAGTGTGTGTGTGTTTCACACATGCATGTGTGAGACACAGCAGAGCTGATGGCGATGTTGGCGGTGATCCTTGATCAGATAAAAGAGCCATTACCATGGTAACAAACTGATGACGCATGGCAGTGTACATGTGAATGGCGTCCATCCGCAACCCAAACAGCCACTTGTGTACTTCACATGATTGTGTAAGGCAATTAGAGCGGGTTTTTGTTCATGTAGGTGAGATAGACATCCTGGTTCAACAAAAGAGCTGATTTGTTATCGTTGGGTCTCGCTCTCTCGATCTCTCAGACACACGCACACTCACACGCACGCACACGCACGCACACACACACACACACACACACACACACACACTATCCTGCTCTCCTCTAATGTCCCTATCTCACTCTCCTCTCTCTCTCTCAGTCAGTGTCCATCTAATCTCCTTGTTCTTCTCTTCTCTACCTCTATTGCTTTCACTAAATCTCAGAGTACATCAACACTAAGCCACATAAACACGTCCTTTTCACCTTTTGGATTTCATCTCACATCCGCACTAACAAAGCACACACAGCTCGCTCTGCTTGTTTTGACCACTTTTGTTGATCCAATCTCCAAGAACACCGGAGCTTTTACAAAATTGAACAAAGAAATACGGAGGAAAGCTGAATCCTTGCTCTATCTAGACATCCCTACGTTCAGGACCAAACAATAGACAGTCACTATGAAACCAAAATGCAAAGCTTGGTTTGTTATTAGTTGACATATAGCAGCAGAGATAGATTTTGGAGGGAACAGATTGAAAAAAAAACATGTTGCATTATAATCATCATCATCAACCTTGATTTAAGTTTTCACTATGAAAAACAATTGGCATCACCCACTTCTTAGGTAATCCACACTGAAAGAATCTACTTCCATGTGATTTAGTTCCATAACAGTTGGATGGTTGGTGATCTTTTGCTTTTACCGCTAGAAATCGAGTTGTGACTGATAATAACCAAACGTGTCAGCATCCTCATTTCCAAATGTCTCAGTTTTTACTCAGGCATATTATCGCGCAGCCCTGGACATTTCAAACCAAAACTGGCCCAGCAGTGCTTCCAAACTTCTCAATTTTTGCCTTTGTGTCTAGACAATGTGGTTTGATTCAGCCTCCATTGGAATAAATTACTTTTTGTCACTGTTGATCTAACAATGCCTGGTATTTAGCATGTGGCGCAAGTCTGGATTATTCCCTTTTTGAAAATAGTATATCCATTAAGAGTCACGGGCTGTGTGGCGATTCATTTAAGTAATTCATTCTTCCATCCCTAATTTTAAGTGTCAAAACAAGGGATCGCTTAGAACAGGTGTTGTCACCACAGCTGTATGTTCAGCGCAGTAGCACCTCGTTAACACGTGTTTAACATTTAATACCTGCGATCAAAGCCCTGCTTCCTGCTCATTCTGACACCAGAGACGCCTGTGTGGACATGTAACCTTTTCACGCATAAAATGTGTTTTCACATCAGCTGGCCTCCCTCTTCCCTCGTATTCAGCTTCCTCACTGCCACTGGTCTGACACCTTGTTATGCACTTGTTTGTCAGGAGATCTACAGGTGAGCAAAAAGCACAGAGAGAGTTTGTACAAAGAAATAGAAATGTAAACATGCAGGTAGACCAATAAACCTCTGCCTCCCTGCTTTCTCCCTCTGTCACACGTGCACGCACACACACGCGCACGCACACACATACACGCAAAGATTTTTAGTCCATCACACAGTGGTTCTCAGTGGCACTTAGGCCAACAACAAAAGAGCAAATGCATATGCATGGGCTTTTATCATGAATATTAATAATTCATAAAGTTAATTGGATGTGTTTTTTAGCCTCATGAATATTCAGCAGCAGGCATATTAACAATGAGACCCCTCTGCATTTCTTATTCATTTCCTTTCCTCCGTCATCCTCTCTCTCTCACTCTCACTCTCTCTCTCATTGTCGAAAGGATGCTTGATGCTTAATGACTGTGACCTTTGGTTCGCAGGATTCAGGCAGTTTGCAAAAGTAATGCAGCAACAAACAAATGGGTTTCTTTTATTCTGACAGGCCAACACGTAATTATGGCACTTTCTTTTCTCCTTTTTTTGGCACACTCTATTCTGATTCAAAATACCCCAATACATTTACAAATTGCTGCCTAATACTGTACATTTTCTGACAAGGGACAATAGCACAGCTAAACTGCAGAACCCTGGCTTGACAAGCAAATTTCTTCCATAAAACAAGGAGCTCTTAACTTCTCTGTTTTCTGTGATTAAAAAAGATGTGTGTCCATGTTGTGTTTATGGCGTATGCATGCAATGAGTGTCTGTGTCTACTTCTACATGCGTTTCTTTCTGTGCCTCTCCTCTCACCTGTCTTCACGGCACATTGAGAAGCTGATAGAGCTCCTCAGAAACAAATCTCACTAGCGGAGCAGTAATTTCACAGGTCACAGCCCAGGGTGTGTATGTGCGAGCGAGGGGGTGAGAGTTGAGATGGGTCAATAATTCCTTCAGGCTTTTTTTTTTTCTCCTCTCTAGCACCAGCTGGTCCCTTCACACCGCCCTCAGTCTAATCAGGCAGACTGACCCTGACTGCTCTGGGCTCAGGTGTTGGACTGGTTTGTGCGAGTGGGAGCAGCAGTAAGATCAGCAATGGCAGAAATAACTCTTGTAGTAAAATCAGCCCTAGTAGTAGTAGTAGTAGTGTTTTGTGTGATGATTAATCCAAAACCTAAAGATGATTAGTTGAGTAACACTTAAGTAGAGATGTTCTCATACAGATACTGTAAAATGCCGGGTCGGACAGAGAGAGCTAAGTGATTCTATTGATCTAAAACCACATCTTTAAAGTATATTAGTTTCACCCAGATAAAACTGCAATTTTCTTTTCCCGGAAATCACTATTGCTCTGCTGCTACAAAAAAGCTGTTGCAGCAGTGGTTGGTCGTGTCGCCTTAGCCAGAGATAGATAAAATATTTTATGCTGGAAAGTCCTACACTTGAAACTGTGTTGTGTACCGTATGCAAGACTTCACCAGGGGTGGCAGTAGTGTGGCCAATTACAACACTAGCAATAAGCATTTGAAGAAACATCACATGAGAGATCACTAGGAGTTCACCTGAGCCAGGACAACGATGATAGAAATCATCACTTCCATACAGGGTTAGTACAGGAAAACACAAAACACTACCAAAACAGTGACCACTCCTGAGTACAGTTCTGAATGCCAAGTTGCAAACTGAATCCGTGTAAGAACTCGTTCATCCCATCTTCCATCAGTACCACTGTCTCATAGCTTTTAGTTGTCCGCAACTGTATGATGTATTTATATGATGTGCACTATTTTGCTGTATGTTGTATAATGCAGCAGCTTGGAGCCCAAGACAAGTTTATCTTTGGGACAATAAAATTTACCTTAAGTAAAATAAAGTAAGATAAAAGATTAAAGGAGCAAGAAATGACATACAACAACAGTACAACAACATAACAGCAGTTCAAAAAGATTGCCTTATCTTGCAAGGACATATTCGGATTAGTAAAAACTAAAGTCTGTGGCATGAAAAGGTCCAAATGGTCTGTGGGGTTTCCTGCAGATTCCCCAGTGAGATCTGACTGTTTTCAAGCTGTGCAATTATCCAAACAGTCAATTAATTAGAATAATCACTTAAGCTCTGAAGCAGAACAGTGCAGGAAGCAGTAATGCTAGTTGATAGTTGTAGTTCTTGTTCTTGTTGATGTGAGAGAAAAAGTAGTAAAAGTAACACTGTCAGCATTGTAGTATTTATAGTAGCAATAAAAGTACAAATGGTTGTATTGGCATGAATTACTTTTGGATGGGCTTCAATGTTAATACAAACTTACCCATCAGGACTCATGACACTGTGGGGACAGAAATTGAGGTCCCAACAAGTCTAGACAGTTTTTTAGGGGAAAGACTCGGCTTCTGGTGTTAGGGTTTAATTGTGATAGTTAAGGTTAGTAAGTAGTTAGTGAGTGAGTGAGTGAGTGAGTGAGCGAGCGAGCGAGCGAGCAAGCGTTCTAAACCTCATAAGCCTCAAGCACCCGCCATGTGCCACTCTAATAACCTACTCCGTTGTCTGTCACCTGATTGTTGCTATTGTCATGCTAATTAGAGTGCCACATGCAGAAAAGGAGGGGAGAAAAAATAGATCTCTTTTCTTTATCTGTCTCTCTACACATCAGGAGAGTGCAGCAATCTGCCCCTTTTTTCCTCCCACCCTCCCCTTTCCCCTCCTCCATCCCCTTATCTTCCCTTCATCTCCCCCTTCCCTCATTTTATCCATCCGTCCTTTATGTGTTTTACAATCACTGCAACAATCGGCTCGTTTGGAAAACCCTCAATTACCAAGCTCCATCTCATCTGCCCACACTGCACACACACGCGCACACGCACACACACACACAGAGTCACACATATACCCAACGATTCCGATTTTGAATATGTATGCAGATCTTGAGACAAATGAGGAAGAGGAGTAACAGGAGGGGAAAGTGGAGAAAAGGTGACGATGGTAGCGGGATGTAGGGGGGCCAGGGGGGAGATGGATGGATGAGATAGGATACAAGAGTGAGGAAATGATAGAAGATGAGGCTTGAGAACAAATGAGGGCGAGAGGGGGGAAAGATGTGTGCGAAGATTTGAGGAAAAGAGGGGCGGATGGATGAGGGGAGAGACGGCGAAGAGACAAACGTGAGGAAATGAGCGGAGAAGAAGAAGCGAGGGGGGTGGAGTGTGCGGTGGTGCCCAGGATAAGGTTATTGAGTTTCTGTCTTCCTGTTTCTACGCACCCCTGCATCCTTACATGGCACTTCCCAGAACAGAGATCTGTACTGTGTTAAAAGCATTGTATCATTTAGTTCAGACCCTTAACATTAATCAATACAGCAGTTATTTCATTTTCTCGTTTGTACCTTGGGTTGCCTCATTCAATAATGTGGTAATGTGGCCCACCGGTGCGCTCGCACACACACACACACGCACGCACGCACGCACGCACCCACGCAGTGATAGCCACTAGATGTAATTGTCAAGATGTATATACAGAATCTACGACTTTTGTATACATCCACACCAACACACAACCAAACAGCCTCTCATAATGAAATGTCCCAGATATACTAGAAGTGTTTGATATCACTTTCATGCACATACACAGTAATTGACACACACGTTTGTACTTCTATCTTAGGGAGGACACTCATTGACATAATACAATCCGTAGCCCCTTACCCTAACCATCCACATTAAATGCCTAGCCCAAACCTAAACCTAATTCTAACCCTAAAACCAAGTCTTAACCCACAAACAGCTCATAGAAAAAGTGAGGACCAGTCAAAATGTCCTCACTCTCCAAAAAGGTCTTCAGGGTCTATGCTTGAAATGGTCCTCACAAAGACATAAGTACAGGAACACACACCCACAGGAGGCCGAAATGATCTGAGCTTTATCCTGGATAAAGCAGAGGCATCACTTTCTACCTTCACTTAATGAAGAGCTGTAAAAGGGAGCAAACTCCTCTCTGATCCATTCCATAACACACTCCACCTGGCAGAACATCAATACCCAATCTGCGGGCACACACACACAGAGTTGGTGGTGGTTTTAGCGGCTGTGTGTTATTCCTGAAGGCGATGAGAGGCAATACATTGCAATGAATGTGAATGTGATTAGTTAATTATGTGCTTTCAGGAGGAAATTGAGGAGCGCTCTTCTGAATGTTTGAGCTCCACGATGAGCCAGAGAGGCTTCGTCTTGCCAGTGAGTGTGTGTCTGGAGTGTGGGTAACGTGTGAAGAAGTCCTAACAAGGAGTAAAAGGGGTTCATTGTATTGTTGAGTGTGTGTTTGTGTTTGCACTGGCACCTGACATCGAGACAGAATGGGCTAATATACAGCATGAGTGCATGTGGTCTGGTATATTGGTAACTTCTGTTATCTTTCACAGTTGCAGGGATAATCTTGTATGGCAGGTGTCTAGATGGTGGCTGGTGATAGTCTGTGTGTGTGTGTGTGTGTGTGTGTGTGTGTGTGTGTGTGTGTGTGTGTGTGTGTGTGTGTGTGTGTGTGTGTGTGTGTGTGTGTGACTACATGCCAGGCTCACATGCTCCTCTAAGCCAAGACAACAGGATGAATGTGTTTCATCATTGTGTTTCTCTCTCGACTGCATGCAACACTGAAGGTAATATTCTTTGTCCTTGATAACATACATAGGCATACATACACATGTAGCACACACACATACACACTCACACACATAATTGGTTTTCTGAGGTATTTTTTTTTATACCTCTTTTCCATATCATGGTTGTCTACTTTGTAAAATATGACATTTATGCCTGGCTGTTCTGTATAGATACACACAGACACACATAGAACCACATACATGTATACAACGTTCATGGGGTCTACAAGCTGAGACACATATACACAGACACACACACTCTCTCTCTCTCTCTTTCCTATAGGTGGAAAGAGGCTGTGAAGACTCAGCCCTCCTTTCACTCAGGCCTGACAGCTGTTAAATCTGCTGTGACAAACACACACACACACAAAGCATACATGTGTTCTCCATCTCTGATCAGAGCTGAAATCAGGCAGTTATCATTCCCTCTCCACTTGCAATGCCCTGAAACCAGCCGTCTCTCTATCACACACAAGCACACACACAGACACACAACACAGGCCCCTTGTGGAGATAAATGTGACCGGCAGTCTTCACCCCTAGCAGAGGAAAATCTAATTCTCTTTCACTTTTATCCCTGAGACTAATGTTACTGTCATAGAAGACACCGCCACCAGAGACCAGCCGACTCTGTTTGTGTGTGTGTGTGTGTGTGTGTGTGTGTGTGTGTATGCGTGCGTGCTGCAGTGAGATAGTGAATTCATTTAAGGTGATGTATTGCTGTCTTTACCTACAATTTCACTGTAGGCCTTGGTGGTGTTGTTCCTGCCTTTCCGTGACAAGCTTTTGACCTTTCCTCCTGTTCTCTGATCAGAATTTCTTTGTCCACCCTCATCTCACAACCCCTCGGCTTATCTTATGTAAATACACATGTACACTATTTATTTATATTTATGTTCCTATCACTTCTTTATGTATATATAACTTTGCCTTCATGTGTCCCTTTCTTTTTCTGTCTTAACTAAATAAAGCTGAATGGTGTTTTATATAATACATATTAAATACAAAGGGTACTCCACAAAGAAAGAAAGAAAGAAAGACAGAAAGAAAGAATGAAAGCGTCTTATTTTATAGAAAGCTGCTGAATAAGGAGACTTTGAATTAAAGTACGATTTCCAGTCTCTCTTCCCCTCTTGTGTGCGCTGCCTTTATCTCTCCCCCAAGTTTTTTCCCAGGATCTCTGAGGTCTGATTGGGGAAATGTGACCTATTCATCACAGCTGACATAGACTGTGTGTTTACAAGCCACAGCCACAGCCACACACGTACACACACACACACACACACACACACACACATAACATGTAGCCTGTTGGTTTGTTATTGGTAAAGCTCAGCTGTAGGGGGTGGTACTTATAAGAAGCCTGTAAACTAGGGATAACTGCTGTTTTGTGTGTGTGTGTGTGTGTGTGTGTGTGTATGTGTGTGTGTGTGTGTGTGTTTGTATGTTTGATTGCAGGTACTTTGTTAATCATTTGTAAGCCCCACCAGATGCCATGCAGGGGACCATAGTGCACAGGGCCCGTCAGTCAAACACCCCTTCATCGCACACGTGCACACACACACACACACACTCATGCAGGTGCACTGCGATCTGACCACAACCCCCTTCCCCTTGAGGCTGATTAGTATTCATGAGATCTCAGGAGGCCCCCTCATACACACGCACACACCAACTCACCCACACACATATTCCAGTGGATTGGTCCATTCTAATTATCTCCTGGCATTTATGGAGAGGGCTGATTAGAAGCTGTCAGTGTGACTGATGACGACATGCCATGTAATCCCCCAGAGAGACGCAGGGAGACAGAGAGGAAGGCTGGTCACAGCTGTGGACTCCACTTCTTCTCTTGTCCTCTTCTCTTAGTTTTGTGTCTCTTTTCCTTGTAATTACGCTCCAACTAACAGCCGCCCTGCTCTGTGTCTCTGTAGGTAAACCAGTGATGATCATAACAGAGTTCATGGAAAACGGATCTCTGGACACTTTCCTCAAGGTGAGTCACCGCTCAGATGGAAGGAAAACAGCGCTCTGATCTGCCCCCAAGTTCAGGGCCGCGAGTCTTCACTCAAGCCCTGTGGAAAATTATGCCACAGCTGTAAAGTGTTTAAAATAGTTGAGTTAATTCCCCCAAATTGCTGTACTCACTGACACATTCTTTTGAGAATATATAAAAACACCTGATGAAAAATCTCTTTCATCCCTCAGATCTGGAGAATTTAATCTATAAAGTCCACCAAGGCCTTAAGTTCAGTCTTTCAAGGACTTAATTTAACAAGTATTATTTCAAATAAACCACACTATTACAGCTGATGGGGGATTTTGAGCTGGTTAAATAAAATTTTTATAAGTATTCATCACATAAAGAGAGTAAAAGATTTCATTGCTGACGCGTGATTATTGCTTAAAAGATAAAATGTGTGCAGCTGGGAACAACAGGTCAGACTGTTTTCGTATTATAAAAAAAAATACAGCACATCTTCATTAGATGGAACAACAAAAGTAGTAGACTAAAGATGCATTTCCATCAAGGAACTAGGAACCTTTGGTTAAATTAAGCTCCTGGTAAATTATTTACACCCCGTAAAGTCCCTGCATGCAGCCCTGAGGATTCCTGATTTGTTGAGTGTTCCAGCGTTTTATTTCAGATGGTCAATCTCCGCAATAGCCCATAATATTTATTTAAGTCAAGCATTTCACGTGTTTTGAATACGCTTAGTTTTTTGTACTTATCTCTTTTCCTATTGACAGCAGCGCTATTAGAATCTCCTTCATGTTTATTGTTGCTGCAGTGGAAACAGAGCTTCCAGGTACTTTTGAAGCTTGAATCAGGAATATGGACCTAGTTTCTGGAACCATGCCAATATTATCCACTACAAGGAGTCATTCACAATCGCACACACTACACTTTTCCTTTTGTTAGTTTGGACTGAGGGGAGGTGAGAAACATTCAGTCAGATGCATATCCTCCAAACACTCGGACCACATGCTGTTTGATACCAGGTAACCCAGAGCACAAAACAGCAGCAGCAGACTGCTGTCAAACAGGCTATTAAACAAAGAAAGTGTATTGCTTTGTGTGCGATATATGCACCGTCAGGGGACCTTGAAATTAACAGTTCAATTCAAATGAAATTTAATACCTCTGCAGTCATATTGTTAAGTGTCAAGGTAGAAAATGAAATAAATGAGATTCAAAATATATCAACACTATCTTGAATGAACAGAGAAATATAGTCAGCAGGGATATTCCTGTAGTGACACTTTCATACAGTCTGAATACAGAGAGACTGGTTGACATAAATGTTTTGAAGAGCAGGTTATGGAACATAGTTTAAATTCTGTAAAGAGTTTTACAAAATTAAGTCAGAAAAAGTAGCTTTTGCTCAAGGTTATTGCTGAAACTCGTGTCAGTGAATAGATTTAAGAAAGTCTGTAGAGGTTCTGCTTTGTTATTGTAGACAACATCATAGAAGAGGCTGTCACTTCATGCGTCATTATCATGAGTTGATGTTTTTAAAGAATTACTTCATCTTAAAAATATTCTCTCAAATTTGACAGAAGGTTTTCAAGCATCTCTTAAAATGTGAATTTTGTACACACAAGAATGACTCATTCATTTAATGAGAGCTGCATCAAAACAAGGATACGACACTGTGGAATGTGACAAAAGTGTGATTTATGATGCTCGAACACAACACGTAGCACAAGTGACAATAACTCTGTGAATTGAGATCTGCACACACCTGGATGAGTAGATGGTTACAGCCCTTGCGTGCATCATGTTTAAAGTTCCCCTGATTCATATTCACAGTTGTTATCAGCCACTAAAAATCACTGCAGCGCTCCAAAGCTGTTAAACCTGCGATGATAGGCCCATCGCTAAATAGACGCGAATCCCATCAGCAACACCGAAGCAAAATTAAATTAAACCTGACAAATGAAAAATGGCTAAAGCGTGTCTTGAAACACACACACACACACACACACACACACACACACACACACACACACACACACACACACACACACACACACACACACACACACACACAAACAACCCTCGTATACAGACACATGCATGTTATGTATTACAGTATGCATTATAATAAGGGTCATAGAGAGCGTCCGTAGTGGCTCAATACAATTATAGACTCACTTTTATGGGTTTTACAGCTCATCCGTGCTTCTGGCATCCATATGTCTTTAATTAGGCCGTCCATTTATCAAGCAGCTCTCCCTTAGAAATAACAAAACCACTGCTCCGTCAGGGAGAATCTTCTCTTAGTCTCCCTGTCACTGTCTTTATCTAACCTTTCTATCTTTTCCACCTCAGTTTTGAGGGAATAAGTTTGCTAATATGCCAAAAATTTGCCAAAAAAAATCCTAATTTTCTCATTTGTCTATATCAAACCTCTCTGCCCCACATTTGTCTCTTCCCCTGGCCTGCCCACCCTCTCTCCTTCTTCCTGGCAAGGCGGTGTGGTGGGCAGATTGATAGAGGAAGTCTGTAGGTTTGTTAGACAGTCCAATCAATCAGCATCTCACAAAACCACCGGCTAATTAACTTACTCCACAGCTGCCGAGGGAGAGACAGCAAAAGAACGATAGAGGAAGGGGAGTGCAGGGGCCGAAGATGCATCCACAGATGCAGAAAGATGAAGGGAGATAGATAGATAGATGGAGAGTGAATCAAAGTAATACAGAGTTCTCTCTGTCTGAGACAGAGATTGAGGAGAGAGATGGAGAGAACAAAGAGACAGAGAGAAGGAGAGATGATATAAAGAAGAGAAGGTGAGTGATAACATTTCAATGGGGACCATTGGCCCAGGGCAGAAATAATTGGCAGGAGAAGGTGAGTTGGACTACCATCGATCAACAGGCCCTGCTCTTTGCCAAAGACAGCTCAAATCTGAAATCCAGTGAGCGCTGCTTGGGCACATGGTCAGAGTTAGAGAGGAGAGTTCTGTCTCTGTCACATACAATCCTCTGCTAGCAGGATTTTTTTGTGATCCGCGATTGATCCCTAGAAGGACAAATTCATCTTTTGCTCGCCACCCTCCAGAGAGAGGTCAAAGTGCAGAGTTAGCAGGGGCTGGAAGGGATTCAGACTCCTGCTCAGGGAGTCTTAAGAGGCATGGACTCCTGCCATCGCAGGCACTTGAGTCCTGGCTTGAACTTTCCCCTCCAGCTGCGGTTGCTGAAGGACCTGGCACTAATCACCGTGCCACCCATACTGCAGCTTCATGTCAGCATTTACACTGTGCACTCTGTATTAATTCATCTTTCTCCTTGTCTCTCTACAGAAACATGACGGCCAGTTCACGGTGATCCAGCTGGTCGGCATGCTGCGCGGTATCGCCTCCGGTATGAAGTACCTGTCAGACATGAGCTACGTTCACAGAGACCTGGCAGCTCGGAACATCCTGGTCAACAGCAACCTGGTGTGTAAGGTGTCGGACTTTGGCCTGAGTCGGGTTCTGGAGGACGACCCAGAGGCTGCCTACACTACAAGGGTAAGACACTTTGTCACAGGCTGCTTCTGTCGCATTGTCTCTGATTACAGATACCAAATTGACCTCTACATTACTGTGCCTGAACCCGAATGAAAACCATATGTGCATAAATTAAGTTCTTTAAATTAAGAGACCCAGTCCAATGGGGGCTCGAAAACAGCCAGTAGCAGTAAAAGAAATATACCTATGAAAATTGGTGTCATATTAGTCATGCAGTGTTTCCTGCAGAATAGATTCCATCTGTGGAGGTAAAGCAGGTGCACAAGCACGCAGTTGCAGTTTGACCTGTACACAGTCTAGAGAGCGAAATAGGTTCTCGTTTGTTGGAGTTTATTCAGGTGAAAAACTAACCATCTAGATATTTAAATATATTGTTGATTTACTACTATAATGCTTATGGAGGATCCACTTGCCACTCGGTTATACCAACCTGTCATGTTGGCCCGACCCCTGAGATGACAGCTGATCATCATCCATGCTCATTTCGACATTAAATCGAACAATTCATGTTGTACTACAACACTGTCTCTGTTATGACAGTCCATTTCAATAAAAAAATAATATATACACATGGATAAATAATGGTAATAGTGTATGGTAATAAATGACGGAATAAAAACTCTGCATATTGTAAATACCTACAATAGCAGTAAGGATGTCATCGGCGTATAGAACAAAGTTAGTTAGTTAAGTCAGTTAAGTGGATCACTGAGTTAAGGTCATTTAAAGATACAGTATGTCAAAGTGCAACTACCAGAGGAAGCCTGACATTCATTCAACTTGTCAAGTTTCAACTACAACAGATATGAACCCAAGATATGAACGCCCTATTTGTATAAGTAGAAAATGTTTCATTAATGACTCGACAAAGGTATAAGGTAGTTTTTTACAGTTGTGTGTCTGTGCAGTATAGTCGTACCGAAGAAGTCTTTGATAGCATCACCATCCTCTCACAGAGTTCCGAGAGAATGAACAAATTCAAACGTCAGTGACTTAAACCACTGCGGAGTAACTCATCTAAAATGCCCACAAGGAGATGGCATTATTCATATTCATAGGAAGTGTCGGGATGTTATTTTTAATATGGCATTAGCATTGCCCTGGGAGGAGTGTATCAGCCGCTGACTGCTCTATTGCAATCGCACACAGCCTCCGACTGATGTCAGGAGACCTAGATGGAGAGCTGCAGGCAAGGAGGAGGAGGGGGGAGAGAAAAGGGAGAGGCCGAGGTGGAGATGAGGAAGAGACGAGGAGAAAGGAGTGGATATCAAATAAGACTGAGATCTAGGGAGGCTGAGAGCGAGAGAGAGAATAAGGGAGGGTAGGGTAAGGATCCAGAGAGAGCAGTTAAGAGAAAAGAGAAGATGGTGTAGGGGTGGACAGGGGGCGGCGGAAACAAAAGTACAGTGCTGAGTGACTTGGCAGCTTTGTCTTTTATTTGACTTTGACCGAGCAGAGATGGGGAATGCTAGGTGGTGCAGAGGCAGCTGCCGCATGTTAAAAAGCTGAAGCGGGCCCTATAGAGGTACAGCCTGTGAGTAGACAAGAGAGAGAGAGAGAGAGAGAGAGAGAGAGAGCGGCGGTACTGCACTGCCCATTGTGTCTATACAGTGGGCTTTATGGAATCCTTTTGATCTGTGCATCAACAACAAAGGCAGAAGCTGCGTGGAAGAAAAAAAAGGAGATTGACGTCAAAAGAAATTCAAGTGTGCGAAAATAAACACAGGAGGCAAAAGTCACCTTATGTTGTGGGTACATCAGAGAGGAGTGCTGTTGTCAAGGTGGTGTATAATCTCACCTTCTCGGTTATGGCACCAGGCGTCCTGGTGGGCACAATCTTGTAATCTGCTTTGTCAGATCTAACTAACTAACACTTGGCGAGAAAAATAGCAATATAAAACAACCTTTAAATATTTACACTATTACCAACAGGGTAAAACATCAAGTTCGTAATCAGCATGCCAACAATGTGCCAACTGTGATGTGAACCATTTACAGGGAGGGAAGATCCCCATCAGATGGACGGCTCCAGAGGCTATAGCGTACAGGAAGTTCACCTCGGCCAGCGATGTGTGGAGTTACGGTATCGTCATGTGGGAGGTGATCTCATATGGAGAGAGACCCTACTGGGAGATGTCCAACCAGGATGTGAGTCACAAACACATGCCTCATGTCTCAGCTTCAGCATTAACAACGTATTTTCCCTCATACCTCAACTGTTGGCTTTCTCTCTGTATATTATTGTTAGATCTCGATCATACTACGTGAACGGCCTTGAGACCATACATGTTATAATCTGACGTTACAAATACAACTAAATTCAATTAAAATATGATAATCAATTTTCCTGGACATTTTTATTTCTCATTCATTTATTGTTTACAGACCTTAATATCCGCCTCTATCTCCCAATAGGTTATCAAAGCAATAGATGAGGGCTACCGTCTTCCCGCTCCAATGGATTGTCCTGTGGTGCTGCACCAGCTCATGTTGGACTGCTGGGAGAAGGGACGGAGCGACAGGCCAAAGTTTGGACAGATTGTCACAATCCTCGACAAGCTCATCAGAAACCCTGCCAGCCTCAGGGAGCTGGCCAACAGCTCAGAATGGTCAGTGGGAGAAAGCTATAAATCTGAAAGCTGACACATGCATATAGGCTTGAGATGGACTGGTTAGACTGTAGGATGAGACATGCATTGAAGACGAGATCACTGCCTTACATCTACACTGTAAATCTTCTTTGTCGGTTGCAATTTTTTAGGTAAAATCACATTGTTATCTTTTTTTTGTCAGTGAAAAGATATAAATATAGGTTTGTGGCTTGGCATATCCAAAGTCTAACATTCAGTTTCGACACCGTGCCTCCCAAGCTGTATTACTGTTTTACATCCAGACTATCATTATTTTCACATTTACATTTTACATTCCAGGCCGAGGTCCTAAAACAGACCAGAAAACAGAAGATATTTCTGTCAGCTTAAGAGGCGACTGAAGACACTTTAAACAGGAAACCTATCAGCAGAATTAATAATGTGATAAGGAAGAAGATTCTCATACACAAGACTTGTAGACATATAGGGCTCTAAATAAAGCACAAACAACACTGTATGTAAGAGCATATTTCATATAATGCAGATGTACTTAGTTCTGTGTATGCACAGAACTAAGTTTCAGCGTGAAAATGAATAAACACAGAGATCATTTATAACAATTTCTAACAAAAGGAAGCAAGCAAAAGGGGGGACGTGGGAGAGGTCATTAATCATACTTACCCACTAATGGGTAGGTTTAAAGTTTAGGGTTTATTCTTTTTTTTTTTTTGGTGGTTTTGAGTCTGTCATGCTGCGGCTGTAGGAGAATTCAAACCATTCTGTCCAAATCCACAACCAGCAGCATGAATAAGTATTAACCGTCTACTCAAGTTTTTTCCTGACAATTCATGTTTTTTTATTATTGTGAAAACTCGAACAACACTCAGATTTAATAACAGTTCCAAGGACAAATGACTGACATCAGCACAAGTCGGAAGCTGTTATTCAGCCTCTCAACAGGCTGAAACGTGATTGAGACGTGAGTGTGGCTTTGTATTCCAGCAGGGAGGACCTGTCCACCCCCGAGTTCAGCGTAAACACAGTGGATGAGTGGTTGGAGGCCATCAAGATGGGCCAGTATAAGGAGAACTTTTCCAGTGCTGGATACGTCAGCTTGGACTCAATCCTCTACATCAGTGTCAGGTACAGGCGGCTTGAGTCTCATCCTTGTTAAATCAAACACTGAAAAGGTCAAGATTGCCAGTAAAAGATGTTATTATATTCCACTTGAGTGTCATTTAGAATTGAAGGATTTGCACAAGTATCTTAGACAAAAAAATTGTACTGCCTTTGAAGGACATTGTAGAGGAATTTCGCTAAGAATATATAAAGAAACTCTTTTTTTTGTGTCTTCCTCGTAGTGAATTGGCTAAGATGGGCGTGACTCTGGCTGGCCACCAGAAGAAGATTTTATCCACTGTCCAGAGTCTGCAGACCCAGGGGGCGCACGTCCAAGTATAACAGTGTCCACATAAACACAATGAGACAGAGCCAAAATGGATGCTCCTGTGACGAGTTTCACACCCCCTGAAATGGAGTTGCAATGGATACTCTGTGCTTGGGCCTCCATTGATTTTGAGACACACCAAGATGGAGACAACATGGACGCTTGACTCCATCACCTTCTCGCAGTTTTCACCATTCTTCCCATCCTCGATGGGCACTACCAGCTTTAGCACTCAAGAGTCCCAGCAACACAGCCACCATTATGGAGCAACTGAGAGACACGACAACATGTAGAGCATCCCAGATCATTTCACATCATAAAAGCTCAAGAAAAGTTAAAAAAACAAGATTTTTAACAAAAGAAATGACAAAAACAAATTAGAATATAATTATCACTGTCTGTGAGGTGTACAGTTGTTTTTTACTGTCATTTTGTTTGTTTTGAGTTTTCACCATGAAGAGTTTAAACTGGGTCAGAAGATATGTATATGTGTAGATATATGTTTATATGGGCTGTGTGTCCCACAACCGTAGAGATGGACCTAACGTTTGTATTGGTGGTGAGGTTTATATCACTCAACCTTAATAGGAGTTATTACCTGGTATATGTATGGCCCCTTCCAATGCTCTCTGTACATAGAACGCCAGTGAATGAACCGAGATTCTGAATGGCATGAATGTGTGAGGGGGTGAGGGGGACGAAAAAAGGACCTTTAGAGATAGAGAGAGATGTAGATTTTGCTAGTTCATGTAGGATGGAAGTATTAAAGTATTTGACCAGGACAAGGGCTTCCCTGGCGACTGCTCTCAGACTCACTTCCATAGCAAGTAGACCCAGAGCACGTTTGCTTGTCTCCTTGCACTTATGATGTAACTCAGTGCAAAGTCAGAGCAGGAACCGCTTAAGGTGAAGATAGCACAGAGAACATTTTTTTCCCACTCTTCCATAACTGTCTATTCCAAACAACATTGTCTGTTCAGTCCGCACAGTATGATGTTGCTCGGGATATTTCAGCCTAAGAGTTTGCCTTCCCATGTTTCAGGTGTGTGAAGGAATATATGGTGTTTTGTGGAGAGCAAAGGTGACACAAAGGTCATGATAGAGTTGACACTGTTAAGAACGTGTAACTTGTTTTTCCAGTGTTGTGCCATGTACAGTAAAGTAACATTGAGATGTCCATCTGGGCAACATACCAACATTCTCCCTATTCTCTTTCCTTTACAACAGCTCCAATGGCTCGATGGTTGCACCAATCACAAGACCAATCACGATTTACAGTATTTTGTCCCAAGTAGTTTGACAGATAAAAAAGAGCACTGAAACATTTTAAGCAAGATGGAATATATACAGTAATAATTTTCAGTGGAGCCACTATAGAGGGTAAAACTTACTTTTAAAAAATCTCGATTTGTGTGTCTTGTATCATCTCAAATTCTTGTTATCAGTCAGGTCAACCTATTTAAAGCATCCCTTGTTTCAAACCAACACCCTTAAGTCAATTTTACAAATCACAATGTTTACAGCAAAAAAGGAAATAAATTGGTTTGATGTTTTTTCCCTTGCAGAAGGAAGCAGCTACTTATCACGTTAATTACAAGGTTAGATATGATGGGACCCGTTTTGTCTTCACTGCATTAATGGCACTGAACCTGCTTTGAGTGTAATCCCAAACCCATTTTTAATATATGTGGTACTCTATAGGACCAACAGTGACATAAAAGTACAGTATATATGATTGTATCATAGTGTAAAATATGTACAGTGTTGATTTCCAATGTTAGAATGTTTGTAATGATAACGATGATGATGATGATGATGATGAACTATGATGTACTTTTATTGTGAAAAAGAGATTTCTGAAGTACTTGTTCAGCGGCAGGTTGTACGGGAGAAAAGCGAAGGGAGGTTATTTGTTGGTCTGAACAAAGGAATGTAGCATGGTGCGAAGCTTCAGCTTTGATTGACAGGTGACAGTGACTGCAGTTTATTCCATAGCGTTAGAATGAGTAGAATGTACTCTTTTTATTGATACACTGGCATACCCCACCTCAAACAGTAATAACATGTACATTTCCTTCGCATACAGCATAATGTTTGAAAATGCTTGGTTGGGTGAGGAGGAAAGGGGCGGAGTGAGGTTGAGATAAATCCTCAGATGAGATTTCGACACAAATTGAATATTCATGAAACCCCCTCCCCCAAAACAGTGATTTGATTAACTTTAGTTTAAGAACTGTACCCAACCTAGGCATAGCAGACCTGTCAAGCTTTGCATTACTTTACAAGCGGAAGTGGTGTGAATGGAGTTGTGGTCAGAGTACAAGCATTTTAAAAGACTTCATTTTTAGCCTTTCCCAAAATATATAGGAAATCAATTTAACTGTATGTTTTTCTTACATAACCTACAATTGTCGGCTGTTTGGCTAACTGGCTGACTATCTACAGTAGTACCCAAGCAATACTCCCAAGGTCAAGAAGCAGCAACCTTGTAGGTCTACAATAGTTTATGGGGTTATACATTATGTAAAAAAGAAGAACGTAGCACGTCTACTATGTTCTATTTCTGCACTTGGTTGGATCCAGTTCTGGATGAGAGAGGGTTAGCAGGAGAGAAACCCATTATTAGAATAAGTAATTACACCGTACTTCAAGTACAATGCAGTTTTTATTTCCATTTTCTCTATGTGGATTGTCAGTTGGTGAGGATATTAACATATTTCCAAGGACATGCAGCTTTAGTCTCAATCTTTCAGTAAAATATCCTGTATAAAACCAACCATCAAGTGCATATTTAAGTTGGAAATATGAATGAAAGGATAGCTGAGCTTAAGTAGTTAGGTCAAATGTGCTAGCAACAGTCATTTCAGTTGAAAATGAGCTGTTATCGTCTAAAATTGTTATGGTAAATCTGTCACCATAATCAGTGTTTATTTCATGTGTTGTGTGAGAATGGAAAGCTTGACAGGCCAAGCAAATGCAACTAAGGGCAGAGGCCTATCAAGAGAGAGAAAAATGGACAAAACTTTCACCTCTACTAGCATGGAAAATGTGTTTGAATATAAAAAGCGATACATTTACAGCTAAAATCACCTAATTCAAAGATCAAAATCTTCCTGCCAAACCTCTTTGCTGTTTTGTATCATAAATCACAGACAAATGTACAATCCAGACCGTCTGAAACTGTTCATTCTACTCTTGCTAACTCTATGATTCCACTCTAGCGGGCTACCCTTGACCGCTGGCCTTTTAGATGCCTTATTTACTGAGCTATTCTTCTTTTCAGTTGCCCTATAGAGGCGATATTAAGAGTAAAGTGTATGTCCAGGTAGTATTTATCTGTGTTCTTAAGATGACCTCACATCAACACCCTGGTTTCGTAACATCCCATAACCCCCCATTGAGACACCCTCCAACTGCACCTTCACTCTCTACGCAGATGAAAGTCATTTTGTACTGAAATATAATAAATCTAAAAGCTGTTCACCAGTCAAGTTGAAAGAGAAAATGGCAATATTGTCCTTATTTATTTGAATAACAATATAATCAGTGATAATTGTGATTGGCTTACATTTCTTTAATTTGCTTAATTGTGTTGATGTACAAAATTCCTCATACAAAGTCAAGGTTAGAAAGAGATAAAGTATCCGCAAAGAAAATCAGTTAATCGTGTTTTCTTTTTTTCAAGCTTGTTCAACACTTCCCATTCAGAAAAATTGAGAATACAAAAGTCAGACCCACACACTCAAAATCCCAGGTTTGTGCCACTGTTCACCCTATAAATATGTGGGTTGTTTTGCTTGATCTGCAATACGACATGTGTCCTCCATTTGCCCACCAGGCCTGTAGTGTCAATGTTCATGAGTGATTCTCATTTGGGACTCTCGGCTCTCTGTCTCTTTCTCTACTGCCCTCTCTCTTTCTTTGGCCACCGTACAGTGCTTACTTGTCCCCATGCCAGTCTCCTCTGCGTTGCTTGTTGTAAAGGGTGTAGGCATTCTAATGTCTTTCATGTCGCTGTAATAAATATGCTAATATTTCTAATTTCTCACCTGACGCCTGCAGTGTCCTTTTCTCCTCACACATTCTCTGCGCCTCTTTCTTTCGATCTCTCTCACACACATACACATAAGAAGTAAATGTATTTCCCTGCATAATTCCAAAGTAGAATTACGCTGGGACTTGGGTTAGAATATTATGTTTTAAAATTAAAAGCGCACTTTTTTTAATGCCGCCTGTAACAAAGCCTGAAGTCAGCTATTTTTGTTTTGGTGAGCATCTGACCAGTGTTGCAGAAAACCAGTGACTGATTGGAAAATTCAAGCATAGTCTCATTTGTCCTCAGCTCGGCCTCGATGCTGGCTGGTGGTGGGGAAATTCCTATCATGACATTCTTGAATGGCAAAATATGGCCAGCCTGAAACCACATTTTCATCATTAGTGTGTGTGTATGTGTGTGTGTGTGTGTGTGTGTGTGTGTGTGTGTGTGTGTGTGTATATGTTCCTTACCAAGAGATAATTCTGTCTCTGGGGAGAGGGAAGGTCAATGACTCCTGGCCTTGGTTAACCCCTTAATGCACTGGCCCAGTTGCTGTCACTCTATGTTACTGCCATTACACCTCATTTAGCCCATCATATTAGGTTCCATATTCCCCTATCGCTCTCTACCGCTCCCTCCGTTTCTTTCTTTCTCACACACAAACACACACACAACTCAGGGCTGTTCTCCATTTCCACAGTATCTATCTCCTCCCACCGGCTTCCTCTTTATCTTTCTGCTGGCCTTGTGCACCCCCATTTTTTTTTTTCTTCTCCCCTTTTCTATCAATCCTGTGCAGACAGACGTTGTGGCTAGTCCTCTGACCTCGAATACCCCATTATCTCCCTCTTTCTAATTTCCCCTACCTCCATCCATCCATCCATCCATCCATCCATCCATCCGAAGATTTTCTCCACATGCAGCACTCATTTTGAGGTCCATTGCCTCTTTCTGTCCCACTGCTACCACCACTGGGTCTCGCTTCACTATTAAAGGCCAATCCATAACTTTGGGCTTTTGTCTCCAGGTGTCTCAACAGGGAGAATGTCATCTCACGTATTTCCTCTTGATAACATGGAGGCGACAGAGAGCCAAAGGCTTAGGCGATTGATTCATCATGCAGCTGCTATTGGCATCACGTGAAAAGGTCAGGAGTCCCTATGGAGAACACTTTAAAAGGCCATTGGTGACTGATGAGCCTGTCATGTTTGTATCACATACATGCACAAGCACTCTCTCACTCTTTCTCCGACGTTCCCTCTGTTCCTCTGCTCTCCGCTCTCTCTCTGTCACACACACACATTCACACTCCCGTGGGATTGGTAATTGGGCCCCTCCGTCATGCTGTCAGGTGTGGGTTTGAGTGTCCCCTCATGTGCAACAGCAGACATTAAAATAACACAAGAGAGCAAACTGCCACCGTGACCTCTGCAGGGGTTAGCCATGTGTGTACATGTGTGTGTGTGTTTAAGTGTGTTTGCTCACAGATGTGTGACTGTTACTTCCGTGTGTATGTAATGCTTGTGGGAGCCAAACTGATGCTCATGGGTAAGTGAGTGAGCAGTGCGAGTATTAAATAGGAGACAAACGGAGAGAAGTCGATAAAATCTCAACCAGAGGTAAAATTTCATCAGTCATTGGTTAAATTTGCTGGAGTTCCTGCTTTGTCGCTCTTGATTGCATTGCGTGTCCTTGCTAATCAAATATGGCCAAGTCCAGACAGGCTCAGTGTTTCCGAGTCCGCACACACTTACACATGCACATCAGTCCTCTTCTGTCTCATGAGGTTTTAGTTTGCTATCAAAGCGATTTCCTGTCTCAAATTTTCATCAGTAATCAAAGTTCCTGATTGAATTTGAAAAGTGAGCCAGTCTCTATAAATCACATTACATGCCTCACTCCCATCATGCCTGCTCTCATCAGCCACAGGAATGAGACGCCACCCTTGGTGTACGGCTGGGTCTATCTGTGTGTGTGTTTGTGTGTGTGTGTGTGTGTGTGTGTGTGTATGTTGTGTTTGCTGTGGATCTGGAAAATGGATGTTTGCAGAGGTGTGATTTGATCCATGCAGCTTTTTTATAGGGGCAGATGATAGATAAATGGTAGAGGAATGGTAAAATAACAGTAGAGATAAAACATCTGGGTCAGATTGTGGGTGGAAAGAGTTTGTAATTTATTTTACTATCAAGCGGATATAAATATTTTGGAGTTTTTATTTGATCTGTACGACTCAAGTCAGGGTGAATTTCTTGAAATAAACTGTTGGATGCCTTTTGTTGTATAGATGAAATAATAAATTGACCTAACGGTTGCAGGTCCGATGTACAAAAGGATCAGGGACCAGATCCAATCCAACATTTCCTTTTTCCAATTTTTTTGCTTTACTGTTGCAAATGTGAAATAAACTGGCACTTTATATCCCAATTTATATCCCATATTGTTTGTTTGAAACAGTGTTGATCACACTGCATCGTGATAAGGTGGAATCATATTGTGTAGTATTAGCAGTCGCTTCATCTGTATATTTAATGTATGAGATCATTGGAAATGCATTTAGACGTTTATCACATTGGCTTCAGTGGTGGAGATGCACATCCCTACTCTCATTATAATACATTAGTGCACTCTGCGCTGTACTTATTCCAAAAATCAAGTTGGAACGAATTTGACAAGCGACGCAATTTGTTCAAATGTATTCTTACTTTACTGATCGGTCAAGAAGACATGCAATAGATCAAGCTGATAGTGAGCGCCCTCTGTTGGATTGTGAGGCAAACTATGGAGATAGAGACTAAGAATTAAGTCTAAGAATTAAGAATTAATTAATTAAAAATTAAGAATTCAAACAGTCCCCCCCCCCCTCCCAAGTTTGAATTTGAAATAAAAGTGACACTGCAGTTACTGAAGGAATGAGAAATAAATCTAACAAGATAATGACTGATAACCGGCTGTGTCCAGGGGCCCATTGTCTCATAATCCATTCATAATTTTGGGCACCAGTGGAGCTAAAAAAAGTAATATTTCTAAATGTTGTCGTCCTAAGTCAAATATGTAACCAGGCAAAGTGAAAAAGCACAGACACTGCCTGTAATGGACAGCAGTCACCAGCTAGAATCAGTAATACATTTGAAAATGGAGCAGAGAGTGACGAGAGTATGAACAGACAGAGAGAGAGAGAGAGGAGAACAAATAGTGTTTTGGGACTGGGGGGAAAAAAAGGTGAAGAAAAAGTTTAGGAGGGACTGAGATAATATTGACCACATAATCCCTTACAGATGTGGAAATCACAGTTTAATGCTTGGCAGACATGACATGCTGAACTGCTATTGCATGACTCAAGAGGGACTCTGACCAAAGACAAACTCACTCTCAGTCAAGTCTGCTATTGATGGAGAAAAATTTTGAGCAATCGTAGGATAGCCACATCTGCTGGACTATAAATTACACACAGAGAAACACACTGGCTGAACAGCTTCACAAGGCTCAGTGAGTCATATGAAGAGATAGTTTGAATAGAAGCCTTTTCTTTACTGTGTTAAAGAGTAATAATTTAGCTAATGTCTTCCTATGCAATTATATACAGGACCCATTTTGAACCCGGTGTGACAGCTGATTGCAGAAGATTGCATGATTTGCCGTCGCCTGTAGCCTGTGTGTGTACATGTGTACATGCTGTAAGATGGAGAGACATGAGTGTTCCTTTGTACGTGCTATGTGTTTATGTGTGTCTTCTTTCCTGTGTAATCAAACCCAGCTCTTCAAGTGCCATCAATCAAGCTTTGATGTTTCAGGGGAGAGTCAAGGAACCACAGCAGCCCCCTCCATGCGCCGAGGCCAGGCGGCTCTAGTGCCGCTGGAAACATGGGAAATGCTTTCTAAACCAAGAGTAGGTGCCTGCGACTAACCATGTACATTATGTAGCTCATCAGAAATGTGCTCTGTAATGTCTCGGGTTGGGGAAAATAGATGTTTCTGTGGTTCTCATCTGCACAGTTTTCTGCAACATCAAAGCATCTAAACAATATGGTTGTATTCTACGCATCGCTTTCCATACTCACACTCCTTTCATCATCCTGTTCTTTCTCTTCTTCATTTGCCACAGTACTTAACTATTGCTTTATTTCTCCTCTAAGGAGGACACAAAGCCACAGGGTTGCATTCACAACACCAACGTACGTGTGGGAGTGTTGGGTATATAAATACATACGCAGTCTATAAAATACAATATGCTTTTGTTAGACAGTAGAATAACTGTTTTATTATAATAACTAAGACAGATATTTTTGTATTTATATAGTTTTTAGAAATATGCCTCCCACTACCAGCCACACACACACACACACATACCGATCTTGGTGAGAACACTCATTGGCATAATGCATTCCCTAACCCCCCAGCCTAACCCTAACCATGAGTCCATAACAACTTAATGCACATGCACCAGCACTTATGTTTATAGTACTTATATATAAAAATGCACTTGTGTTGTTTGTGTTCTTTAATAATTTGTGTGTTCTTTAATATTCACAAGCACTTCATCCCTAAGATCTTTACTCACCCATAGTGTGAGCGATTGTGATTGTGTGCGTGTGTGATTAACACTTATCTTAAATATACCTCTCCTGTTAGGAAATTTGTGTTACTATTATTATTGCTGTTATTTATTATAAATATTCATATTAACATGCCTCAACATTTTTAATTTAACAGCTGGGGAGAGTCCTTGGAGGTATGGAGAGTATTTATAAGAAGTGAAGCTCCCGTTGTCTCACCTGTGGCTGTGGTCTTTTGAACCTTCTCTTATTTAATTATCTTATTTAGCTTTTTATTGATTCCTTCCTTCTATGGTGGGATTTTAACCAAAAAGGGACGTTCAGTGTTTAACATTCACATTCCCTGCATACCTGTGCCCCTTAAAACACTCATTCAGACCTTCTAAAAATGTCCTCCCTCCATAAAGTCTATTCTCAAAATGTCCTCATATAAGCACAAGTACACACTCAAACACTACGACAACAGTGTTAAAATCTGTTCCTGAGACAGAGCCAAAAAACTAAAGTGTGTGATTGGCGATGTAAAAATATCAGTGGGAATTATTTGTTTTTTAATTAACTTACAACATCATAAAAATGTATCCGTAGCAAAAAAAATCTAAAAACTTCACCACCTATTTGTACTCCATGTTTAAAACAAAATAAAAGGATACCCATTAGAATTTCTTCGCCAAAAACCATATGAACCATTATTATCTTTGAGAGAAAGCCCCATTTCTTTATCAAAGCTATGAAACCTCAGGAGAAAAGGTTTGGCAGGACACTATCACACCATATTCCAAAGATAATGGCTGATGTTTTTTCCAGGGTTTTGAATGGAAAGCACAGAACATTTTAGTGGTGGGTTGGAGTGACATGAAAAAGGACGGTCTCACTAGAGCATCATTATACTGAGAGAAACTCAGTATAACTGTGGGTTAAAAACTTGAAGATCATCCATATTGTGGTTTTATTCTGGCTATGTCTGGAACTTAGATTGTTGAAAGAAATGAGGGACTGAGATGATCCTCGAATTGCATAACAGGCACATGCTGGATTTCTTCGAACGATTAAAAGACCACCTTTACTCTACTCTAATGCCCTTCGGGGAGCCACGCCTCCGCTTCCTCCAGGCAGTTTGTCATTTACGCAATGGCTGCCATTGACAGGTGGGCATGTCTGCAGTAAAAAACCCTCACATAAGAACAAGTAGCCATCACTGACTTTCCTGTGACTAACAAAAGATTTACGAGGACGACAAAAAAAGGAGAATCGACAGACTGGTCAATGAGTTGAGGTTGATGACACTTTCTTTTCTATTTCTATTTTGTGGTCAAGGGTCAAGATCCTATCGAAGACATAAGGTTCTTCACATGCATTTCTAGAAAAGACCATCTGAGGCACTTGTCAATATTTATTCTTTGATTTATGACTAAACACCTGCAAAACTAATGTTTTATGTATTTAGCACTAAGAATTTATAAAAACCCAAACATTATGCAGAGCAAAAATATGCACAAACACAGTATTTAAGACCTCTCGGGGAGAACTCAATAAAATAAACACTGAGAGGAGACTGGGAAAACCGGCAGGACGAACAGATTATAAGTTAAAGTGAAAAAACAGTTGGTTGGTTTTAGTAGTGTAAAACCACAATAACGTGGTTTGTAAGATTTCATGGAAAAGTAACAGCAACTTTGAAGGCACACCAACACAAGCACACATGTGCATGCACACACAGACACACACTATCCATAACCACATGTGAGCACCCACACACACTGATGGCTGTTGTTTGACCACACAAGATGTTACTAAAACCGTGTGTGCCAGTGCTGATTTAAACTCTACTTGTGGTTTAATCACATAAAAATGGAAGAAAAACAAAAATTGGATTATATCTTTACGTCACCTCTTAACGTCATATGTGTGATATGAATGAGTGTTAATTGAGCATTTTGTTTGTGCACGTGTATGGCTATGTGCCCACGTACAGTGTAAAGTACAGACACAGAGCTGAGGGGAGGCAGTAGAGGCTCTACATCAGAGACACATGCTTACTAACAGAGGTTTGACCCAAATAACAGTGTAATTTATGAAGGCTTTTAGGCTCCCAGGCAGCCATGGAAGTAGAACAGAGAATAATGTGAGTCTGACCGTGCCCATTCACTTCAGTTTATGTCCCAGTCTTTTACTAGGACACATGTCTGGAGTTTTTAATGATACAGAGACAGTAAACACAACGTTAATGGACACTGAGTTTACAGAGATATGCTCAGCTGCAAATACACGGCCGTGGGCACAATTACGGGCGTGCGCACAATCAAGAATACTAAACCAGTGCAGGTACTGACGGGCGTGGTTAAAAAAGAGTTCCAATAAAAAAACGGAGAGGGTTGTGCAATAACTGAGGTAGATATAGGGATTGGGGACGGAACGATAAGGAGAGACAGACTGAAGCACAGAGATCATTAGTACTCTGCTGTAAGGCGCTGGCCCCAGGCAGGGTTAGAGGCTGAAATGGACAGTTAGCGGCTTCTGGAGGAGATGACATCCCAGGCCAACCCAAAGGACGAGTTAAGACATCCCAAGCACAGATATAACTGTGTGTGTGTGTGTGTGTGTGTGTGTGTGTGTGTGTGTGTGTGTGTGTGTGTGTGTGTGTGTGTGTGTGTGCGTGTGTGTGTAAGTGGGTGTCTGTCTGCAAGCATCTAATCCCGTGTGCTACCCTCCCGTACTGTAGCGGGTCATTTGCCTCAGTGTTTGAAGTGGAGATGCGGCTCTGAGGATCAGCCTTGTGTAATGGCTCCACAGATCAGAGCACAGAGCGATGGGATGCCATGAGAGAGGAGGAGAGGGCAGAGACAGACAAATGAGATGACAGAGGACTTTCTCCACACAAGGTTCTTTTCCTCGCCATCTCGTTTTCCGGATTATGTCCACAAATTCAAACTGGAAAACAAAACATCCACATAAGCACTTTCAAGTCCTTTTTGCCAATGATCTCATGTCCTCTCTAAATGACAAGACAACAGCTGAGCCCCTACTACAGTTGGCAAACTACACTGTGCATCACAGCCAACATCTGGTGAGGACCAGGACAAACACAGTCTTGAGTCTGGGCTGTTACTTATATTCAATGTTTTAACACAACCAATCCTCGCAAATAATCATCATTAGTGATTGATGCAAACAGTGAAAGGAAAAAACAGCCGACTTTATAACTGTTTCCTTCATCATACATCCTTCGCCCCAGAAGTTATTGCAGAAACGGGCAACGCTACAGCTAAAGTGCATATGATGTAATTATAAAAGGCAACCAAAATTACCATTACCTTGGATAAAATTGTGGATTTCCCTCGGTTTCAATATTCTCTGAAACATTTTGTCTTTAAGAGTTAGTTGGAGGTAAACAGCCACTGACTCTGTCTGAGCAGACTCACATCATTTCTCTCTCAAAGCTCTGTTTGTCTCCACACTTAAATGCAAGGTCATTTATCTCTCTAAGAAAATGTACCCAGTACCGTCTGTGGGCCAAAATGGAGGGGAAAAAATGTGTATTTTTATCATACACTGACAGAGGCAAACCAGTGCAAATCAGTACAAGAGTCATTCCTCTCCTTTTCTCACACAGCCAGAAAACTAAGAGTCCATTGAGGGTGAGCCATGAGAATCCCAGAAATGAGCAGTGCATCAGACATGGCATTACGCTTTTCTTCATCTGATACACAGTCAGATGATTTGCTTAATGCCGTCCGTAGACTCATGACCGACAGATACTGAGAGGGGGAAGAGAGGACGGGAAAAGAGGGGAAAAAACACATGAGGGATGAAAAGACAGAGAGACAATTTGTGCGTTCACGTTTTTATCAGACTTATCATCGCGCAAATTAGGTCCTGCTTTCTGCTGATAAGGTCAGCTGTCAGTCTAGTCGTGTTTTAAAAAATGGATATGCACAAACAGACACATGCGATGCTGTATGCACAAACTGATTATTAAGCTGATTGAGCATCATCACAGCACATAAAAACAAACTAAAACCCATTTTTGTGTCTTAAACATTTGCATTTTGTTTAATGTGATGACAGCATAGCTACTCATACTTTCAGGAAAGCACTGTGTTAAAAGAGATTCACCTCTTTTCTCTCGTTCTGCTTTGGATTGACATCATAGTCGACGTGTATTCTAAAAATCCGCCTCTTGTAATCTACCAGTCATAAGCTCATGAGTCATAAACTGTTTATTCAATTGCACGTTGCAATTCAGCCCTATTGGGATCAGCCGTCTGAATTGTTGCAGTGCAACAATAACGCTAACAGTGGGGGGGCTTTCAGTGGAGAAATGTTCCTGTATGCAGGTGCCAGGCGCTGTCATTCTGACATATTCATTCTGACTATGGCAAAGAGGGTGCATAAAAGGCATTGCCAAAAGCTGAGTGTTTGTTAAATGAAGATGAATGTGATGGTTTGGAATGAAGGTGATATTTTATTTAGGATCAGACGCTCTCTGTTTGGTAATGCAACAGCCACTCTCACAACAACATGACAGCTGCGGGAAATGGATATTGATTAGAAAAGGTTGATGCTTTTTTTTCCTCCCCCTCACTTCTTTTTTTTTTCTTCTTCCCCCCCCTCCCCCATGCTGTTTTTAATACTCTGCCTCCCTCCTGGGCTCCCTCAGAATATCCCTCCTTCTCTCCGTCTCTCTCTGTTCGTTGTAAGGGGCATTATGTGTGATGCACGATAAAGTATGATGGATGGCGAGGGCCGATTTTAGAGCCCCGCACCTGATCAGGTATCAGTCATGTTTGTGTAATTTTTTGTGTATGTGTGCGAGGCAGAGAGGGATTTGTCTGGCTGTATGAGAACAAAGAGCCTTGCAGGAGCAAAGCCTTAAGATGAAATGGTTCTCACCCAAGATATTCCAATACAGGAACAGAAGCCTATTAATATCAGCTGGAGACCATGTGAATTAGATAAAACTGATAAAACTACAAGAATACCAGCTATGTTATTTTACACTAAGGAATTAAATCATTTTTCAGCCTATAAGATTAATTCCTTTTAAGACAGCAAGAGACCGTTTCGTTGTTTTTGTTGCCTCAATCAATAACTAATGGTAAAATGACTGAGAAATCAATGTGTGTACACGTTTTGCTCTGCGTATACTGTTTTGTACTTGAATGCAGTCAATATGTCTCTCGTCGAAAGGGTAAAACTCCAGCTGTTCAGCAGATGTGGGATACTATCATACTGTATGGTCCTAGACACTCATATAGGTGTATATGTTTATTCCCATAAATCTTCACTGACATTAACCATAGCCGTTCCAGACAGAATCCCTACTCTTGTGCGAACCTTGAACTAATTCTAACCGAAAAAATTATGCTTTACTAAGCAGCTAGTAACCAAATTTGTCTGTGTACCCTTGGTGGCGTGTGGGTGGCGTCCTGTAGCCAGCGACTGTGTACAAAAGGGTGACGCGGCCCCATTTCCACCCATTATCCAGCAATGAAGCAAAAATATCCTGGATACCAGTCAGTTTCATCAGTCATTCATGACATCCTGTTTTATAGTATCAAATAAATAACTAAATAAAAAAATAAGCACTTGGTCAGTGTGGCAAGAAATACTGTGAGAGACACTTTTTTGGGAGCTATTGTGTCATCCATCCATATATACAATCCATGTTTTTTGCCGAAGCAGCTACTGCTGCAGGAAACAACAGTGAAGAGACTGATGAAAATGTATCAAACTGTGAAGTCACATTTTAAAGAATGAACTTAAAGAAGCCAAACCACTCAGTAGAGCTGGGGGTGGCTGCAGAGTTTGGATTTCTTCAGTGCAAGCGATGCCTTTCATATACAAGTTCTCATGTGGTGCACACTATATAAAAGTATTGATTATACAGTCACAAGTAAAGACCTAATGATAAGTTATGTAATGGTTTATCTCATGGAGACCATTTGATCCGATTTGTGCAACCACATTGTGATTAATACACATGAGTACACACGTGCTCAGAAAATAGAAAAATGAAAAATGAGAAAGGAAATGTATTTAGAAGACGTATTGTGTTTGTGAACAATAGTGTACTCTGCAGTAGGTGGTGACATCATTAACATTCCAAACACACACACACACAAAACCACATGACCCTCTTCCTCACACACACACACACACACACACACACACACACACACACACACACACACACACACACACACACACACACACACACACACAGGTATTATCTTTTGTGACCATACACCCTCATTAACATTCAGCTCTGATCCCTGATGATAACCTCTCCTGGGCAGACACAGCACCACAGTGACTGGGATTATGGCTTTTGACAAGTCTAATTAATACAGACCTAACAAGAGCAATCAATATCATTGATTAAACATGCTATAGGGAAATTAATAATTGCCTGGAGGTGAAAGGTTAATAGACTTATACAAAACCCTGATAGACCATTAAATTCATTTGAAGTTCGTAAAGCTCTCTCTTTTGTCTCTTCAAGGGACATTTGACCCTGAACACAGCACCTGCAATCAGAGCCGGGCTCGTGGTTTGAGGCAGCGTTAGTGGTCACCTAGAATGCAGATTATCAGGGGACGCCGCTAGAATGCCGCCAACATATTTTTTTTGCTTGACATTTTATTAAGCATGGTTACTCCAACAACAGTATCGACAAAAAAATATATTTTTAATTTACCCTGCAAACCCTACGAGACTCACACGTATGGGTTGAGATCACGCTTGGTGTCAGTGCAATTCTACATAACGACAATTTCATGCTTGGGACACACAACACAGCTGGCTTTCATGTTAACGTGCCATGCTAGCTATCTATACAATGCTAAAAGTGAATGGGGGAAAGAAATCCACAACCAGACCAGCTGCTTCTGCCTCCTCTTTCACATTAATGCGATTTGACTGGCTAGCGCCTGCACTTGAGTTCTGAACTTTAATCTTCTGCTGACAAAATAGATGCACAATGCAGTTCTACAACACATGACATTACCCCATTCAAAGTAAATGAGCAGCGATTCGGTTAAAGCCTCCAATGGATACGTGTGAGTCCTGTGTTAACCAGTGAATGAGAACCTGACTGAAATTCAATACTTTTTCTCTAGTTGAGGTTAACAGGTACATTCATGAAGTAAGAACTATGTCCTGAAATAATTCTTTACATTTTTGTGAACGCATTTTTATATATAGGACAACCTACAGTTTTTTAATCTTAGCTTAAGAAATAAATAATGTTATATATTATAAACATTATAAATATTATGATATATTAGTGCCATTAAGTTTATGCTTTCATTGTCTTACGATGGTTGTTAAAACCCTGAAGAAGCTTGATTCATTTCTACGCGCGCTTGCTACTTCAACACAGGAATTCATCTTTTGTTCATAGTTTCAGACTCCGAGGAAAAATACAGAAAATTTAAACAGTTGTTTCTTTACAACCCTCTGGTAAGTTTTTTCTCCGACGTCTAAATCTTTAGTTAAACCACAGTCTGCCGCAAGTTCGCTCTCAGCAAAATTTTCCCTCCACAGCTGTCTTGTCTTCTGTACTCTGCTCTGGGCATCCGCTTCACCGCAGAGATGAACAAGATGGAAGGTAAGAAGCAGACTACAGTAAGGGCATGGTGCCCAGCAGCCAGGCTTTGATCAACTCTCTGAGTCAAATACACTTAACTCCCCTGAGTAACCAGGGGGTGTCAGCTCAGGTGTACAGCGCCTTCTCTCAACTTACTCCTATCAGGAAAAAAGACGGCTGCAATGTGAACAATGCTGAAAGGAAAATAAAATGGTGAAAATAATAATAAAATCTTGTTTATCTGAGATTTTATCTTTAGATCTGCTCTACTCTCTACTTCAGGGCCACTATCTGACTCGCGCAAAAACAATATCTTCCATTTATGCATTTCATTAATTTTGAAAAGAAATGTTGGTGTAATTAGTTTGCATAAATTGAACAAATTGAGATGTGGATTTATCCTTTTAAGTGCTTATTAAATACACAAATTCTTTTATATATTCACCACCTTATTAAAGCGATTCCCCTGCACCTTTATTAACATATCAAAACCTGTAACCAGAACGTTAAAAAAACAAATGTGTTTTTTATCTACTGCTAATATTTCACAGCCTCACAGTAAGAGCCGCTCTCTTCTTCTTCTTCCCCCGCTCCACATGAGGATCAGAGAACAGGACCTGTTATTTCCTGCTGAGGCTGTGGGAGGTTTTTTTCTGCGTTGTCGCTGCCAGTCTAACATCACAGTAGTGCCATTTTCATTTACTGTTATCAGACCGTGGGCATTGTTGTAAAGCTCTCTGAGTGGTTGGAGTATAGTGAGGAAAAGTTACTGTATATTGAACTTTCCTGACTGTCCATCATTCCTTCCTTTTGTCCTTAAGTTGGGAATTTTGTGGTGGTTTTGAATTCAGTCCAAACATGTAAGGTATGTGTGGAAATGGCAACACCCACATTACAATGTGTGAGCTTGTTAAACTGAAAGAGCAATTACCTATTCATATCCATACAGCACCCATCCTGCTAAAAAGCCTCTAACTTATTACCTCATCCCCATGCAGTATGTAAATGTGCTCTATGTTGTTCAAGAGATGGCAATCAAAGTGGAATGGAGTGCATCTAAATCACGCTGCACATCTATGCGTCGCAACTAATGGAGGTACAATAGCTACTGCTCCGATCTTAAATGCATCTGTGAGGCTATGATACAACATTTGTGTGAATAGCTGCAGTGTTTCATAGTGAATCATGTGCTTGTTTGGATCATAACATTGTCACATGTGCCGTAATGCAGAGCTTCTAACTGATTGGTAGGATTCAAAAGAGTGAGAGAGCGTGTTCTGCATACCCTTTTTAAATATTAGTAAATGCACAGTATATACAGTGCAGAACCAGGAGCACAATCTTATCAGGTGTCATCTCATATAATGTGTGATGTTTTTGACAACATTTTTGTGTGTGTGTTTGTGTGCATCGGTGTGCACATTGTGTAGTGCAGTGTGCATGTGTGAGTGTGTCTGTGTGACTGTAATCACCAGGGTTCCTTGTCAGAGAAAGGGCATAGAGGGTCCCAGAGGTGTTACAGGGGACAGCAGGAAGCAGACAGAGGTGATGCAGGGAGAGGACTCTGGTGACATTTGCACAGTGGGAACCGGCCATCACAGCATAACAATGAACAAGGTCTGCTTTTACTAAAACAAGCCGGATGTGAGCAGAGAGCCACTCTGACATCTGCATGCTCACACTCAATCGATACGTGCTTAAATTCAAGGGTACACACTTTTTTGTCCATGACATACAGTCCCATTGACTGTCTAATTCAAATTTGACGGATAATGGATTCATTCATTGTTTATGATATATCAACAATACACACACCTTTTTTTTTGGCAACAAAAACACAACAACACACAATTAAACCTTAACCAATTCAAAAGCCCTCTGGTCAAACAAAGCTCTAATTCTCTGTGTGTCGACACACACTTGACCAATGGCTGCTGTGAAGCAGTGGAGCATAGTCCTGGTTCAGGCAGTCTCTCTGCATCTCAATAACAGATGTCCCAGGGCTGTCGATGACTCACACTTGCTGATCAGGAATTAATGAAAAGTGTGTGCGTCTGTGTGTGTGTGTGTGCGTGTGCGTGCGTGTGTGTGTGTGTGTCTGTCTGTTTATATAAATTCATCAGTGTGAGGGTCATCTTTCTGCATCTTTGTAGTAGAGTGAAAGACAAGTCCTTGTGCCTGGTTTGTTGTTTCTCTTTGCTGGTTTGCTGAACAGTTTGTGTTCACAACAAGCTGCTTTCACAAGACAATGATGAGGCTAGTTTTGCAGTGAACAAGCTAATAGCCAAGAGGCTGAAACCTCATTCAGAAAGATATTGAAATAAATCCGAGAGACTTAGGAGATTTCTAGTTGTTATAGCCTGAGATGACACAACAGACAAATATCAGCCATTTTTGTGTCTGCAATTACTGTCGGGTTTGATTTAAGGTAAGAGTTGATTTGGCTAAAACTAGCAGTGAGTAGCATCGTCGCGATCACTGCCATCTGACATCAGACGCAATAGAAACAGTTCCAGTCATACATCAAGAGGTTGACGATATATACGACATGTGCTCAGTAATTAAAGATACTATAAAAATTGAAACGGCTCTTGATGGATACAAGTTTCCCCATATCTACCATGCCAATAACTCATAGGCAGCAACAACCTTGACAACAACACATTGATTGATTGACAAACATACAGCTAATCAGTGTTGAATTCAGACGTTGGTCATGCTTTGATATGTAGTTTGGTGATAAGGAGTGGGAGAGAACATGCTGTAGGTCTAAATAAAAACTGAAAACTCTGAGTAAATTATAATGGGCATATTCTTAACTGAGGGCAACTTAGTGTTTTACAGATATCTGTCATGACATCCAACTGGGACGGGGCTCGCTCGCAATTCACAACCAAGGCTCATCCCACATCATCAGATTGAGCTAATGTGAGCTTGAATAAATCTAACCTCAGCAGAGGGCAGTTGTGGGATAATTGTTTTTTCACATGTTCACCTTGCCTTGGACTTACGGGGACAATTTCACACCCAGTTTGCCCACTCAGAGAGAGGGGGGTGATCTGGTGGCAGGAGCAGAGGATGAGGGAGAGCAGCAGCATCAATAGCTGAGCTTAAGAAAAGACTGCAGGAATATCGGAGACAGAGGATGACTTTAACACAGGTTTATAGCCAACCTAAGTCGAACACTTCTTCATCCTCTCATATTGAACTAAGGGCACACTGACTCACTATCTCCTCTTGAGGTATAAAGTTGTATTACAAGATGAGACAGGCCAGGGCTAGCGAGTCAGCATGCTAAGTCCGCTGATGCAAAATACATAGTCGTCTTTAAAATAATGTCAAGACTGTTATTTCTTCACATTGTTTCATTAATTTTAGTTATTTTTAATGTTTTAAACGAGAATATTTACATATTGCTCCTTAAAAAAGTCCATTGAGTTAACTGAGTTTCAGTAGTGTATCAGGCCAGGAAAAAAAACAACGGACAAAGAAATTCTTCGAGGAAAAACCTTAACCAGTACCAGATGTTCAGCAAAGCAAATATAAAAGGTTTCTTAATTTGGGTATAGATGAAATCCCTATGTGTTTTGCTATTGTTATATCAAATTGCAATAGAAAGTAGCAGAACTGGTATTTTTTTGTAATGGAAATGGAAACATGGCAGATTGCTCTGATTTGGCAGATGTCTACTTTGTTGGAAAAATTTATCAAAAAAAGCAAAGGTGGTGTAGATGTTGAGGGAGTCTGGGACAGCAAAGACTGTTGGATAGGCTTTTTGAGTGGGTTTCAAGTGCAGGGAAAAGCAACAGACAGGCAGACAGACAGCAGTGTAGGGCTGCATGAGGAGCCAGTGGCTACAGGCTGTACAGGACTCAGGCCAGAGAGGAGAGCTGGGTATTGATCTATATAGTTTTAGTTTCTATGTGAAACAGGATCTGAGAACACCAGTGAGAGCCTTATTTAAAAGTCTCCCTATTCACATCCATATCTATTGATTCATGCACACTTTCATCCTGCTTTAAGTAACTCTCTGGTTGCTTACTTTCTTTTTTCTGCATCTCCTCGTCTCATCCTTTATTTTCTCCTCAGTCTGTTGCGCCTTTCCAGGCCTAAAGTGTCCCTTATTTTCCCTCTCTCAGTCTCGTATTTCTTTTCATCCATCTCCCTTGGCACCCTTTTAGGAATTAGGTGAACTTTTAAGAGCATACAGTATTTCCTGATCACGTTTCCATGCACTTCATCTCTGAGTGATTGAAACCGGTACTTTTATGGGTGTTTATTTTTCTTATGTGTTTCCCATAAAAGTCTCTCTCCTTATCCTCAGAATCCCTTATCTCTGACAGCAATAAATTGAGTGGATCACCTCAATGTAGCACAATCGCATTTTCAGTGACAAGCAGTTTTCAACGCCCAATCGCACGGGGCAGACTCGTGCGCGCATACACACACACACACACACACAGAGTAGAAGATAGCAACTTTTGTTCTGTGGTGGATTTGATTGGCTGCGGATGCTGTTGTCAGGCCACAGGAGTAAAAATATGGCTGTCGTTATTGTGCGCTGTCATAACTGGGCCTGTAAATCTCTCCCTGAGAGGAGAGGAGGGACAAGAGAATTGATTCTCTTGTTGTACTTCATCTTTAACCTCTCCGCTCTTGGTGCCGAGCCAGGGGGCCTCAGAAGCCATCTTCATTATGTGTCAATCTACAGGATGAGCCGATGTTAGTGGCCCCTTCATCTGATCTCCTTTTAATTACCCTGCACTCATATCTAGCATGCCTCTCCTTCGTTTTCCGTTTAATTCCTCACTTTACTTCCCTGTCTTCATGTTTCAAACCTTTCACAGAATCCATTTTCCCTTCTTTCTTTTTTTTACTTCTATCAGCTTGCTCCTTGCCTCCATCTCCTCAGTCCCCTCCCTTCCATCTGACTCCTACCCAGCAGCAGTTCTGAGCAGACCTCCACTGTAAAGCGGGATACAACTGATAACGTCAACCATGCTGTCTGTGACTGACAGCTGGGTAAAATGGCTGTGGCAGCACACAGAGGCATAGCGAATCCGTTTTCAGGCTGCACCAGACTGTCCTCGCGCCCATCTGTCAGATGAAAAACAGGAGCGCAGGCTATCAGTCACAGCTGACCCCAAGTCAGCCTCGTAAGGGACTAGTTGGGAGGGGAAAGGCTCAAAGCAACACAAACACGCATGAAGATCAACAGATGGCTCTCTGTCAATCATCATCTTAATTTTTTCTGTTTCTTCTCTCAATTCCACACCTTCATTTACTCGTTCTCTTCTTACCCAGACAATCCAATATATTGTTATAAATCTTGTATCGCTCCGACCAAATCGTTATCTTCTCCTCTATCTCTCCATTTGTCCCCGGGTGGTAGAGCAGCAAATGTGACACGAGCTCAGTCAGGTGTTCCACTGCTCTCCCCCACGCGGCTTAGATTGCGGTCATTAGACTCACTCTGGGCTATTTCACTCCCAACATAATTGGAGGTGCTGTGAATGAAAGTAGGGTCCTTGATTTCATACTTTGAAGACAGTGATAGCTGTGTGCTTGCCAAGGGGAGGTGTGTGTGTGTGCGTGTGTGTGTGTGGGGGTGTGTGTGTGTGTGTGCGGTGGTGGGGGTTATGTTGAATCTGTAATAATAAAAAGAAAAGAGTGAAGACAGGTGGACTCGCGAAGTAAAGTGACTCGCGAAGTAAAGTGCTGCAAATATTTGGATAATTACTTCCAAGACAATTTTCATTTATACCGAGACTCTCTGGCTTGTTTCAGAGAGTGATAGTGAGGCTGTGACACTGCATGGCCTCTCTTCTCTCAGCCCCTTATTACACAGGACAGGGTACAATGTCTAACAACTTGTTAATGAGCTCCAAGCTGAACCCCAGAGACATGAGTGGATACAAGTGCTGCAGGACACAGAAAGACCATCTTCTCCTTTATGCTCGCGGATAAATTCATCTACATGTAAAACCATAATTCTGCTGAAAAAGGACATAAATGTACTTTTAGTGAGGAGAGAAAAAATCACTGTGGTAGTATAATTTAGTGTAGAGTGAACACTTCTACATATTACTGTACAAGATGCAAATGAGATTTCTCCCCTTGAATAATCATCTGTCTAAAAGGCTGAACCTCGCTGGGAGGTAATTACACTGCTCTGATCATTAAATAACCCCTGTTCTCTCTCTCAGACACTTTCTCTCTCCTGCTTCCATCTCTCTTTGAAAACGCCCAACACTTTCCCACTGTGCACGCTGAAATTACACCACCGGTTCGCACACGCGCTGCAGCCCACACAGACCCCAATGTACGATGGCACGTGATTCACACACCTCCACAACTTCTGAAATTTTAACAGACTCGGTGTCAGCCACACTTCTTTTTATACACTACTTTTTACACATACTCCCCCCCGTTGATAATCCTTCCATTGCTAATAGCGAGGCCCAGTGAACCAACAAGGCTTTAGTTTCTCTTTTATAGACCACAACCACCCGGTGTATCAGGGGAATACTCCATGTATACATGACAGTTCATTTTTTATTTTTCATTAATTGTGTGCATATTACAAAGTACGTTCACTGCATATGTAAAAATAAGTGTTCATTTAATCAGTGGAGGTCTAGCATGAATAGGCGATGGGAAAAAAACGACTTCTTCTTCACCAGCATCTTTTCCCTACTTGTTGTTCAGATATGGATTTAGCTTGTGAATCTGTGGCACTAATAAGCATCAACTTGGAGGGACACACCAATGTAAATCCTACATTTAAGCCATTTTCAGACATCTGAGAATTGGGTCCCGGACATTTTCCAGAGGTTTCCTTTCACTCATGAAGCGCTCCAGGAGGTTTTCCACATCAGCCATGTTTACAACAGAAAAATGTTGGGAACATTCATGTGGGCTGTAGGTAAAGAATGATGGAGGCAGGACAAAACAAATCAATTTTGCAGCGGAAATCAATAATGGCTTTGGTCCTTATCAGCAAAAGCTCTCGAATATCTTTGTCTTTCCAGCATCTTCATCTGCTGTATGGTACCTCTTTTTCATCCTAGGATAGTTGTGTTCTTTTTTTCTCTTCCAATTTTATATCCGTCACTTGTTAGAAACGTCGTCGACAGACCCACTTAAACACTATTATTGGATATTTTCCAGACATTTTACTAGGAGGCTTACAGGAAAAGCTCTGGAAAATGTCCAGAGAAAAAGACTTTTGCATTATAACATAAACAGGAACATTTCTGGAGTCTCTATAATAAAGCAGGTTTACACACAACACATATTTAGACAAAATATTTTATCCTTTTTTCCTGGAGAGCTGAAGGTATATTATTACTTAATTCATTGCAATATTCCAACAGGCTGTGGCAGGCTTCACCTGTCGTAACACTAACAAACATCTCAGTCTGTCAGAGCTCAGATTAAAAGAATCCCCACAATGCAGTGACAAGTGTTGTGTTTTGTCAAAGCACAGCTGTTTAGTATGAGTACAGATGGATTCAGAGTGAGAGTCAGGAAAACATAAGTAATCGCTCCCTTTACAACTTGACAGACAGATTGGCACCGTTTCTGATTCAATAAATATAGGTCAGAAGGAAGTGGTACACATTATGTTGTTCACCTGCCTGCTGCTGCTTTTTTTGTTTGTAAGTCATGAGTGGTACTTAGCACCTACACAAAAAATACCCCACTGTAAAAAAAAAAAAGAATAAAGAAAAGGGAGCAGGGACTTGATTTGAAGCAAGGTGTGAAGTTTCTGATTCAAGACTGTCTTAGAATGGTGGCACAGTGGTTTGGTGGTTAGCACTGTCTTTCTGTGTGGAGTTTGCATGTTCTCTCCGTGTCTAGGTGGGTTTCCTTCTGCTTCCTCCCTCAGTCCAAAGACATGCAGACTGAGGTTAGGTGGAGTGTAGATATTACATTTATTGCAGGTGTGAATGTGAGAGTGAATGGTTGTTTGTCTCTGTATGTTGGCTCTGCGATACGCTTGGATTGATGGATGATGGATGGATGGACGGACAGACAGATGGCCTGTTACAGATGAATTTGGTTGTATAGTTGACCTCTGGACCACATACAGCTGCACAATAGAATGTTTTCCTGGACTGTCTCTGCTTGAAACCCAAAATACAGCGTCTTCAATGTATAGAAATCAAAGTAGAGCCTAAATAGCAACCTTGCTCATTCATGGAAGACGCTGCTATTCCAAAACTCATTATGCTAGTTGTCAGGAGAAGGTCAGCGGTTTGACACAGACCTCCAAGCTGCCTGGAGGAATTTAGTATGGATCACCTTCTGCAACACGCAGAGCTCAATTTCAGCTGTCATCAGGCTGGAGGAGGCAGAAATGCATTACCAGCCACGATAATATGCTTTATTATATAGCTTATATGCCAGCTCACGCTGCCTCCAGGCAATGAGAGGAGCAATTACAAGGACAGGGATGTGCAGTGTGTGTGTGTGTGAGCACACGCACGCAAACATACCTGCCAGCATTTACCTCTCAAAGCCAATAAACTCCTAATGGGTTATTTTCAAAGTCGCATCAATGTTTAAAATGTTATCAGCCGTCGGACATGCACCACTGCTTACCGATGATCTCCAGTACCAGGACATAATCCTCATCCATCCAGTGTAATCCAAACACTCGAACACACACATAGAACAATGCTTTCCTCCACACACAGTAAAGTAGTTGTCATTTCTTTAATGTGTTTTTTGGATTACTTAAAATGTTTTACTCATTTACTGTGAAATTCAAACAAGAATGTGGTTGTTTGGAGGATTCAGCGTTAAGTGAGTCAAACAGACAAAAAGGCTTTCTTCCATTCAAAAGGGAACAAAAGCACCAACTTAAATCTTTGTCAGATGAAAATAAATTTCACCCTGATACCACCAGACTCTCCTGTGGCACAGTAACATTAAGAATTGCTTGCTGTTATGTTCAATCTCGTAATAATCCTTTGCACCTGCGTTGAACCCCAGCTCTGCGTGTTCTTTACGCACCAATATAACGGCATTATGTGTTTTCAGATAAAAAAAACATCACAATAGGCTGAATCAAATATTCATCCGGTGTTACCGGCTGATCAGTAATCTCCTGTTTTCATTTTAGCGGCATCGCTTTCTCTAACCCCTATTCCCCTGCTCTCTTGCTCCCCAGTTTCATCTGCACGCTCTTTCCGATGTAATCTTTTTGTGGATATGGAATGAGAAAGAGAAATGATGATACCTTAACAACGACACAAAGCTATTTGCTATACTGATCATGTTCATCTCCCAATGTTTGCTGGTGAATATGAGCTTGTGTGTGTACTTGTGTATGTATGAGCATGTGAATGCAGGACTATATGTGCCTGAAATGAGCATCATCACTTTGCAAGAAACATTAAATCAATTCTTTCCTTTATCTATTTCATTTGAATCAGTTCAGATTTGGATGCTGTGCTTCAGGATGAAAAGGACGTGTTCAGGCAGACAAAAGAAATAACAATGACCATAAATGATTTTCTAAAGGCTGCTGGGAGATCACCACAGCCTTGTACTTGTTAGTGCCATCTGAAGCATGTGTGTTTGTGTCTGGCCTCTGCTCTTGGCGAGCATGTCTCCTGTTTATTGGATCACCACACACACAGACACACACAAACACACACAAGCAGATAATGGCTGAGCTGCTCTGCTGCTAACAGCTTAACAACTTATGGGACAGACTGCAGATCTTTAAATTGACTCAGGCTGAATATGGCACAAAAATAATGATAAGCAGCATCTAACATAGAACCATAGACCTTTGGTATATTTATGCCCTGTCCATACTAAATATTTTGCAAACAAAACGTTTCTCCCTGCGTTTGAGACTCTTTTCCCAACACAAACAGCGTTCTTTCACCGCAACGTCAAAGAAGAATAGACCGACTGAGAATGCTCACAATGTTCTTCCCTGGTGATGGATGGATGGTTGATGTAAACTTTATCGCGACCAAATTGAGCATTGTTTGTTGTAGTTTTTGTGTACTCGTTTGGATGGAGACATTTTATAAAATGAAGATCCTTTTAAAATGGATGGGAAAATATCCATTCCAAAAAGATCCGCAGTAGTATAGACAAGGCCCTTTGACATGGCTATGAATTATTATTTTTCTTTTTTTACGCAATGTCCTGGGTGAAGGTATCATTTTACAGATTTCATATTAGGTAAATGTCAAAGGTGTATTTGCTCACATATTATTGCTTTCTCTTTGTCGGTTTTTCTGACAGTTTCCTCTCTTTCTCTCCCATCGTCACTGTCAGTGTTCCCTGAGGTAATTACAAGCAGTTTCAGACAATGCTTCAGGAGACCTGGGATTCTCCACCAACCATTATTCTCCAGATCAATTGCTGTGGACTAAACTGAACACACACACTCTCAGAAGCACAGAACAATTAAAAGTCAACACAGGGGAAAACCCTGCACACACTCACATGGACACATAGGCACGTGCATGCACAAACACACACAAATAAACTTGGAATAGCACACTAACATGCATATGCTCGTGCACAGAAATGAACATGTGCTTACACACGTGTCAGATTACACGGATGGAAATATTCAGCAGACATGCATGACCAAACACACACACATTCAAGGGCAGATTCAAGGTGAAACCATACAAACATCATGGACTGGAAGAGGATTCAACTGAGCTTAAAGCCAGTGTGGCGCTAAAGGAAGTTAGCACACGAGAAATCTTTTTCGATAACGGCTTCAAAACAGCTTACGACTGCGAGGGCCCCATGGAGCCGAGTCGAGCGACAGCACCAAACAAACCTCTGCTCCAAGCATAACAAACGTTTTCATGTTTTCTCTTCAAAAGGATCACACGCTAATACACTCCCCAGTCTGCCTGATCAAAGCTCTCAGACTGTGCGTGTACACAGAAGTCAGTACTGTATGTGTGTAGCATGTGAATATAGCATGTACACATGCTATATTTATATCTAGGCTTCCTGAGCCTCACGTACAGTATATACATTAATCAAACACACGTTCTTGAACATAAGAAGGGAAGCAGCCAAGTAGAGAGGCAAACAAAAAAAAATCATGTTCATAAAGCATAAAGGAGAGATACTTTCAGTCTGTCTTTCCTCTATTGAGTTATTTAGCTTTCTTCGTGTATGTAATAGATCTGCCGCAGTAAAGGGGGGTGAAAGTCAGCGGTGAAGGGAGCTCCTCTTCCCCACAGAAAACACTGCTCCGGAAGCTTCTGAAACGTCTCATCAGTAGTACAGCCAATACTTCCGGGGCATTGTGATGGTCTGTGACATCACAAGCAGCTACTGTGGCTCGCCCTCTGACAAAGTCAGGTAAAGCAAGAGAGAAGTCTGACATTTCCTTCAAGCACCGGAAGTAGATGACCAATCGCAACAGAGTGGCCCAACTGACCAATCACAGCAGACTGGGCTTTAGTGGGAGGGTTGCCTGAAAGAGACAGGAGCTAAAACAAAGTGTTTCAGACAGAAGCTGAAGAAAGGAGCTGCAGCAATGGACAGAACATTAGAGCATGTGAACATGTTCAAGTATAGACTTTAATTAAAATGATCAAACCTGAATCTCAGCATTATGTGTCTCCTTTAATGAAGGACGTTTTGTGAACCACACTAAACACCGATCTCATGTGGAAAAAGAAGCTGAAGAGATTCAACAGTAAAAACACAGAAAACGGTTGTTTAAAAGCTGATGTTACTTCAAAACATGTATGTAAACACAGGCCCATATAAAAAGTGCTACAGGGCTATATAGTCGACTACTAGCAATTGAATGCCTGAGAGACTGTTATGCCTTGCTGAGCCCTGTGGATGCACAGTTGGATGCTGGGAACAGTCTCTTATATGGATCTAAATATAGGAACTCGCTATGTGAGGACGCTCACTTAGTCTCTCTTTTTCTGTCTCACCGACTTGAACACACACTAACAAACACACACACACACACACACCTCAATAAGGACTATCACAACTTTTGTCTCACACAAACTTGTGCATCTAGAGTGTGTGCAAGTGTCTCGTGAGGACTCTGGTGAAGTAGGGCAGGCTGTATGAAAGTGGGGCGACCGGGGCGGGAAGCGAGCCCAGTCAGAATATCAATAATGGATAAACATGTTGCCATCAGGAGGGACTGAGGGAGATGTGGAGAGAGAGGGAGAGATGACCTGAGTGAAAGGGTAAAGAGTGAGAATAAAGGACAAGAGAAGAGAAAGACAGAGGATTGAAAGTAGATGCATCAAGAGCTTCGGCTTTTAAAGGATCAGTTTACCAAAATCAGGAAAACATATTTTTTTACTAATCTCACGTGATGGCTGACCATGAAAAAAGTTGATCTGCCCAGGAGCTGTTTTCTGGTCCAGGAATCCAGATTTTCAGGACTCGTGATGCAGACTTGAGCACTGATGACTCCAACTTGGTCTCGGACTTTGGCAATGCATTTGCGGCATTTGGACTCAGAATTTGGAGACAATGACTTCTTGTTTTATTCTAATAGGCCATTCTAATTTGGTATAAAATATCAACATCTATTTTTATACTTGAAATTAATAGGGACAGACACGTGTTCTCTGCCTATGTGCAGATTTTGCACCAAATAATCTGATTTGCATTCCTGGATTTTACATCAAATACAATTTAGATGAATGATTTGAACTCTTAATCCAGAAGATCTCTCTCTCTCTCTTAGATTTCTCAAGCCACTCTAACAGTGCTTTCAAACCTGCATTTTTTTCCCCCACAGGAATCTGACTGTGGTTTCCCCCTTTGGTATGATTCATTTGGGCAGATCTGAAAACAGTAATTAACTAGGTGCAGAACAAAAAAAATACCACTAGAAGTGAACTGAAACCAGTCACAAGCTAATTCTTGAGCTATTTCTTTTTGAAGGCAATGTGATTCACTTTTGATCAACCTCAACAACAAGGGGAACTCTGCACAGCTACGATACAGCTGCAGAATTAATCTACTGCTCAAACTGGATTTTGAGGATCATATTTCAAACCTGAAGCACCCCACCAAACACTGTTATTGCTCGGAATTGTTGCTAATACAAAAGAGGTAAAAAGTTTTTAGTTTGTGATGTTCACAGATTTAAAAATCAACAGTAACTTGTTTTTATTCCCCCAAAACAATGTTCCTTTCCATTTAGATGTAATCCACAGACCTCACTTCTAACAACTTCCATATGGATTTCAACAGGGAAGAAACTCAGACTGAAAGTGATCGCAGTGAAGTCCAACAGGAGGAATCCAGTCACTGACTCTCAAAGGCCCAACACCATAGAGTTTGTTTTTCTTTTCAGTCATTTTTAGAAAGCTGTGGCCAAAATAAATGAAATTAAACTCACATCCAGTGTATTGTGGTGAAGGCATCAATCTCAGAAGCACATATTTCAACATTTGGGAAAATAAAACACTAGAAAGCACAATAGGACCAAGTGAGACCAACACTCTAACATTGTGTGACCATGAAACAAATACTTTTTTTTCGTAACCATTTTTAGAAAAAGTAAACACTTGCATGACAACCACCGGCATCAGAGTGAAAGCATACTATTGTAGTGATAGTAACTATGCAGTTTTCAGTCATAGAGTCTCTAGTAGTGAGTAGATGCTAGTGAGAGAATGGGGAAAAAATAGGTAAGAGAAGGTAAGGTCGGATTTGGAACTGTACCATTTTTCACATTTAAGTAGGAAAACCAGTGTGAAAGGTGAGCCATCCTACAGTGTTCCAAATCCATTTAGCCTTAGGTAAATGATGAAAATAGGATGCACAGGGCTCCACTCTGCACGCCATTGTCACCCTTGATTCATATTTATGCAGCCTCTAGCATAAAATCAGGTGTATGTACGTGCATGAGTGTGTGTGTGATGTTCCGTTTTTCTGTACCATGTGTGTCTGAGAGGGATTACGAGAAAAAGAGGAGAAAAAAAAAAAGAGAGGATGGTGTTCAGAGGTTTTTTGCTACCGGGCATTCAACCACTTACTTTCTTATAAATTTTGGCTCTTGCAATCGCAGCTCATGTGTGTGTGTATTCATGTGTATTTTTGTGCAAGCGTGAATGTGTGTGTTACAACAAATTACTGATTGGCTTCTTGGTTCCTTGGTTCCCAACAATCCACTCAAGGCATTTTTTTTGCCATTTGAGTAATTCCGGGTTACCTTGAGGAGCTTGTTGCTCATGGCAACTCAGCTGTGTCCACTTTTGTCTTCTCCTTTCCTCGTTTAAAAGACGAGATCACAGACAAAGAGCAAAAAGGAAGCGTTGTTGTGCTCCAGGTAATATGTTCAGCGGTGAAATATTGATTTACACCATTAAAACCTCAACAAATTCACATACTATTGTTTCATGAGGACATCAATGACCGAAAAGTTTGTGTTTTAGTTCCTAAAGGAGGCGTACGTGTGTATGTGTGTGTGTGTGTGTGTGTGTGTGTGTGTAAACACATTGACAGCTTTCCTCAGTTATTGTCCCTATGTACAAGCCTTTCTATTATTCCTTCCTTAATGACGCTAATTAGACTGTTCCCTTTAATTAATCTGTCCTTGATTGAGCGTGTGTTTTTCCTTGTGTGTGCTTTGTGTGTGTGTGTCCGCGCCAATGAGGCATGATAATCAAACTGCTAATCCCACTGATCCTGATGCACTCTGAGTAAGTGATAGAAAACAAAACGTCAGGCTGAGTTTCACGCAGCATGAGGAGCTCCTTGAATTCTACATCTTCACTGACCTCAAAAACAGGGCAAACCTATGCATCTACAATTATCAAGGAGATGAGAGTGCAAGTGGAATTCATTACACTCTCCTAATTACTTGCAAAGGTTGCAATTAGTGAAATAGTGCACTGGGCTTGCAAAAGGAAATATGAGAGGGGGGAAAAGAAAATCACAGGAGAATTTGGAGTTGCACCAGCGCTTCTCTTTCTCTAATAAATATGATCAGGCCTTTTCTGTTTCCTCTCAACTGTTTCTTGTTTTGGGTTGCCTCAAGCCTCATGCAAAACGCAGTCCACCAAAGCAGAGAAAATTAGACTGTTTCTGCCAATTTACGTTATGTTTCATTCCATAATTGTTGCCATGAAGCATAATTAAACTTCATTGTTCATTCCTTCACCCTTTGTCTGTCTTTTTGCCGCTCTCTCTCTCTCACGCCGCTCTTCGTGTGTAAGAAAGTAATTATATCTCAGTGTGCCTGCGAGACGCCACACTCCTGATCTACTGATGAGAGGAGGCTGCGAGGTTGAATGTAATGAAATAGAATACATAACAGGATGCCGGAGCACCATAGGCCTGGCCTTCCAGAGCCCCGCGACATCACATGTCGAGAGCTTTGTGCCAAATTCTGCTGCCATTACAGGATAGATTTAATTTTTTTATTAAAATCTATTCTTTTAGGGCAGAGTTACTACCTCACATGAGTCTGTGATGTGACTGTTGATGTTGTGCTGCTCCCAGAATAAATACTGAGGAAAAAAATTCCACTCTTGCAGGTTTGTTTCATCTTCTGCCAGATACAGAAAATGATCCAGAACCTAAGGTAATTAAAAGCAACGCATGTGAACAGAGCACATACAGAGTGACATTCTTCTCTAAATTTGCATTTAGCTCCTTGGAATTTTACTTTCATGTACAGAGAGATGGGAGATCCTGGAAACCTCAACAACACTGAAACAATGTCACCCCACAACTGCAGAAATCCCCAGAGAGGGTGAACTGTGAGTTGTTTGTTTTGTTCATCTGACTAACACATGGAATTCCCTGCTTATTTGTAGCAGTCATATTAATGAAAACAGTAATACTACACACGGTACATGGCTACCTCCGAAAGCCCAACTAAAGCGAGATTCTTGCAGCTGTTACTCATATTTGAGATCTACAAAATATAATAATGATATTTTGTCTGATTTGTTCAAACATTGGCACCAAGCATGAGCAAACAAGAGGTTGAAGGGTATATGCACAGTATCTATGTGATACGATGATTTAGTCACTGTGGGAAATGGTCAATATTTTAGGGCTTCCGATGTCGACAGCAGTTATACAGGCCAAGAATCTGTCCTATTGGTACACTGTTTACAGTTTCTTTTATCACGCAAGTCAAATTCTCAGTGATACTTTGTGTAGGTGTCTTACATTTTGACTAATCTCTGTAAACAGATATCTGCATATGAAGGCAGATAAATTAAAAAGCTAATAGCCAATGCATTTCGATCATTGTGTTCCGCCTCTTTTGCTCTCTCTCTCTCGCGTCGACAGATTCTGCTTATTAACAATCTTGTATAGATTACCCCATAAGTGAAGCCAGAGCATCTCGGGTGCCCCTCGGTGGCTGGCTGCAGAAAAGGTCATAAATCAGGCCTCCTCCACGTTAGCTAATTGGATACGATCCAAACTAAAAAGTCCCAGAACGCATTGAGTACATTTTTCTCAAAGATGGGAAAAATGCAATCATTGCAATACAATAGAATGAAAATGTGGTAAAATATCACTGCTGCTTCATTCGCTGATTGCTACTGCGCAGACTTCGACTCCAAAATAACGTCAACGGCATCATTCTTATCTGGGATATATTGGCTTCATGTCTGGATAGTGGGAGTGGGCTATCACTGTAGCAAGGTGGAGATTAGCACAACTCAGTTATTGGTCATGCCAATGATGCAGAGTTTGTTTTTTTAGCAAGAATAAGGATTCTGTATAATATTTTAAATTGATTCATTTTGTAGAGAATACAATCAACCAAAATAAAGTAAATAAATAAAGGACGCTCCGAGATAAGCATTACCAATCATCTGTTATCAGGGTCCTACATAACAAATAAGACAACCATAATGGGTAGAGGTCTGCATTAACAGGACACTTGTATGATGGACAGGGTAGGTGCAGCATGGGTCAAAGGTCAAGTGCAAAAGTTGTCTCTCATGTAAACCAGCTCTGTGAGCAGCCAGCTATAACTGTGGATGTGTGTGTGCGCTGCTTCCAAGAAGAGGGAGGCTGAAATACCATCTGCCTGTGCTTGGCTATCGTAACCATAAGGGAGATGAGTCAGACACACACACATACACAGATAGACATTGGGAAAGGGTGTGTTGGGGGGTTTCAAGCGTTAAAATTTACAGAGGGAGAGTGAGGGAGAAAGAGCCCAAAAAAGAAAATGAATGAGAAAAATATTAGATAGCTTAGGGAGGTGGGACCTCTGCAGCCACTTCTCTGTCACAGAGCAAAGGAGCCGGCATCATAGCATCAGCATACAAACACCTCGGTAATGAAGCTCCAGCAGTCCTGGGCTCTAACCACACGGACCTATCCATCTCCCCCATGCATTATTCACCGCGCACAGCCATTTTACCGCCCAGCGCACGCGGCAAAGATTGGTTCCACTTCTTATTTATCTGTTTTCCATCCCCTCCCTCCTTTCCCTCCTCCTTCCTTTCCACAGCTTTTCAATTAAATTAAGGCAAGCACGACACTAAATCCATGCGGCAAAGGCTGCCCACATGACAATTAGACTGTCAACCAGATAGAGAAAAAGGGGAAGACGAGATAGTGAACACAGCCCAGGTAAGTTGGCAGTGCTGAAATTCGCATTTCGGGCAGTAAACCAAATCCCGCACAATATGCCAGAGCCAGTGCTTTGTAGTTCTTTGAGACCACATCCTGCTCCGATTACCAGCAAACTCTCATTTAAGGCCAAAATTTTAATAATCACATCTCAGTCTAACCAGGGTTTTCCCAACCACTATAATATTGGGGTGCAGCTCCCAAGGATAACCTGCTCATATTCACGTTAATCATTTTAATTTGAGCTATTACATGAAAAAGGTTTACATGCTCTAATCACTTTTCTAATACGGTCCATTGCTGAAGCTCCTCTTTCCAGCCTATGTCTGAAACGCTTGGTTTAAGCTCCTGTCTGTCTAAGGCCCCACCCCCCGCCCTATAAAGCCCAGTCTGCTTTCAGAGTGTGTAGAAAACATCCACTCTCCACGTGGCTTTGTTAGGAGGCATGCCAGACTAGCCGCTATATGCATTATACAAATGTGAGCCATTGTGAGCATCACAGACGTATCAGTCGAAGTAGTGACGAGGTATTTGAGGAGATTCAGTAGCAGTTTTCTGAGAGAGGAGCTCCCTTTACTGAGGACTTTGGGCTTTTTAACTTTGCAGAACTTTTACATGCACACAAAACCTATATAACACACCAGGGGGAAGAGAAATCTTTTAAAAGCACAATACAGCTCTTTAAAGGAGACAGTGTAACCATGGTCTTTTAGGAGTTTCTGAAGGCTGCTGTAACATGTTCAGCTGCCACAGAGGAAATAAATTCATGATGAGTGCAAAAGAGTTCGTAACGTCTCTACTGAAGAATTAATCAGGGAGAAAATCTGTCTAAGAGCCCAGAATTATGGCTTTCACAGACGACGACCTCAAAAACACTGAAGTATGAAAAATGTTGACAGTCAGAGAAAATATTTAGAGTGAGACTCGCTGCAGTAATTTAGTCGGCTGATGAATGACCGCTGGGAAAGTCTACAGTCTGCAGATGTCCAAACAAAGGAAGATTTTGGAAAGCAGACCAATGCTGTTACGATGTCAGATGGCTATGTGAGGATGAGGAAATTGCAGTTCAAATCCAGAGTCTTTTCTTGTTTTACCAGTGTTATTTTGTAGTGTGCACAGTGCGAATGTGCACACAAATATGAAGGATTACTCTAAAGCGCTCACATCAGTGATCATATTTGTTCTGCTTCATTTCTTGCTAATGCCGGAATGTGCTGTGGCAAACAACCGTTGTTGTGTTTTTATCAATTTTGTAACAATAATGGTCCAAAGTGATGTTCATAATTTCAGGATGCAGTGACCAGACCCTCACCCCTAAGTCAACACAGCAGCTAATGCTGGCCCCACACTAGTGAATAACCGGGCCAATTTCAGGAACTATTCAGCCCTCCCAATAATTGTGGAGGCATTGCCGATCCGAAGCTGATTAAACAGATTATCTATTTTAATGTCATCAACTGGATCAGAGTCTCCCCAACTTTGAATCCTAACAGTTGTGTCATATAAAAAGAACAACGATTGGGTAAGTGAGCAGAAACTTGCAATAGGCAAATAGAGCATGGTGATCGGGAAGCGACCCCAACCAGATGTTGCGCAGTTGTGTTTAGAAGCCAAACATGGCTGCCTACTGTGTAAATATGACTTTTGTCTCCTGTGCCAGTTGGACAGTAGAAAAAGAGGACAAACTTGTGGAATTGCGACAAAAGTTCTGTCTGCGATGCTGGTAGTCCACCTGATGTTTGCTTTTATTCTGCTGTTATGATTGAATATGCGAGTTTCTGAGAGTTCCCAAGTCTCTGGAATTGCCACTCAGAAATAGTTAATCAATCTTTAAAGTGTGTGTTCCAACATGTCACCACCTGATTGTGCGGCAGGCATAAGCCGTCCAGACACCGCGGGTATAGACCCTGCAACAACTAAGCAAGACATCTCACAATGTCTCAATAGAGTAAGACATTTCCTGCATGAGAGAATAATAAAGACATAAAATAATGTTGGTTAAAACTAGGTTACATTTTTCCATGTGTAATTAATGCTCATAATCTCAGATGACGCTCATGATCAGCTGGAAACATTATACCGCCTCTCAGTGGGTGTGCTGCTGCTTAAACATTGGTGCAGAGCCAATGATCAGGAGGCAGCATGCTACAGGTGCAGCTAACAGGGTTAATAAAGGGCCAGCTGATTAGTGACCGTCTGCTGTGTGGGCTCAGACAGAGGAGTGATACTTTTAGGCTCACTTTATAAAAAGACAACAGGAACAAGGGGGCAGTTACCTATTGAAGCTGAAGCCAACAGGCCATACACAATTGAGCAGAGATAAGGTTGGGCAGGATTCAGACATTACAAAATAATGAATGAAGGAGCACAGAAGATATTTTAGAATGAATTAAACTAAATCTGATTGAACTGACAATTTGACTTGCTCCCCATCAGCAGTCTCTCTGTCATTCTTGCAATATCTCATGGCCTTGATCTTCCTAGTTTCTTTCTTGATGCATCACAGCAGCTGTCGAGGAGATTACTTCTTTTCCTCTGAGCATTAGTTGGATTATGTGTCCCCTCATTTCCTTCCACCAAAAGGGCAAGATTCAGCAGAACACCAACCCAAATATTTCAAGCCATGTTAATATTTCAATGGTTTAATTGACAAATTAGGCTGTACATGTGGGTTTCCAAAGTCCTTTACACACTGACCAAACAGGAAAGAGCTCCAAATATGCAGCTGTTAAACGATGGCTGTATTTTTTATTTAATTCGTGCAGCCAAAATTTGTTGAACTTGAATTTGTGCATGTATGTTTACATCCAGAATTTCTATTAAGAACCTTTCATGTTGTATCATGAAAAGAGCATAGACGGGGTGACAATGACTGTTATCAGGTTAAGTTTATTCATGGCTACATGTATGCATCTGAATAAGTAATTGAATATTCAAATCCAATTCTGTGATTTCCTTTTCATTCATTGACTGCACTACATTTCAGAGGAAAGTTAACTTTTTCCTCTATTACTTTTATTTGAAAGGTGCTGTTCATATTTTAAGGTTTAGTTTTTTTTAAAGACAACATATTGCCACAGTTTAAATTAATAAATTCAATTTCTATATCCACTTATGTAGTTTGTTTCTGTTTTGTTGTTTAGTTAAATGACTCATTTAAATGAACTTATAGCTAAATTTTAGTATTATACTTGCTGGCTGAGGAGCATAAGTGATTAAATGACACAAATTGGCCATTTGTTCAGCCCCGCCCTCCATAGACAATGTTGCTGTTGTCCGTTAACATTAGCGTTCCGGCACTGCACGTACACTACTTCAAACCCCCACAAATTTTGTAAACATTGGTTCTTGATTTCATTGACATTTCCATCCAGCTTCACTGAGGCTGGTTGATGGTAGGCGAGCCATTTCCTCATGTTTCCACTTCTTATGCTAAGCTATCTGGCGGCAGGCAGTAGTTACATAAATTGCGTACAGCCATGTGAGAAATATTCATCTTCCCTCTGCAATAAGTGGTATTTCCCAGATTGTAAAATTGCACCTGTGGTTCTCATGAGAGGTCCTCAGGAAATGAACCACCACTGTTCAATTCCTCTGATTGGGATCAGTTTATCTTCTCATAGCTGTTTCTTATCAAAGATCTAACTGACCATGTATGAGAAGTCCATGTTTAAGTGAGGTGACTCAGAGACAAGCGGCGTATGACGTATCAAAGCACGAAGGTTTCATAAACATGTTACTGCACTGAGAATGTCTCTGACCAAAAGGACAGAGAGGCGACATTAGTCCCTGCAGACGCACCACTGTTCTGTGCGGCGTTTACTTCCACCTGACCTTGAGTGACATTTAAGGACAAATTGCATGACTTTCCAGTCTCCTTGGCAATGGCTGATACACATGTATGTGTCTTGGCACCTATGCTTAAATGTGTGCATTTTCAAAATGTGGGTCTGTAGGTTGTCAGCGGCGACAGGTAAAGCGAGGTTTTGCCAGAGACAATTGGGAGTCAGCAGTTATTTCAGGGAGACTGCTGTTCCTGAAATGAGCACAGACAGAACCCAAACCAAGCAATTAAGGAGAAGGTCAGGCTGGATAGATGGTCTCCCATTTCATGGAGGAGAAGCGCGCACACACACACACACACACACACACACACACACACACACACACACACACACACACACACACACACACACACACACACACACACACACACACACACACACACACGGAGTAAGTGATATTACTTGCATTATATTTTTGTGAGCTTGGTCCTCATAACAAAGACACACACATATGTAGATGCAGAACAACAGATAGTGTGGCAGCGTAGATTCAGCGACACACTCACACACACACTTACTTGCACAAAGATGCACATCACATTTCTACATTTGAAAGCCAGTGCCCCTTGTCGAAGGGTAGTTAAGAGGGTGACATTTCACCAGAAGGTCTTTTAATGAGACGTGAATGGTGTAACTGAAGCAGAGAGGGGGATCCTGCTGCATGCTGTGGCATCAGTTAACAACAGAGAAAGGGGCTTGGGGGGGGTTGGCAGGCTGCACAAGGTGAAACATGCTACAAGAATTCAGGCTCTGCACTACGGGGATCTACCAGCATGCATTGCACCCTTAGTTTAAAATGTTGCATGCTTTTCATTTAATTGTGAGTGGAGAGTGGAAACGACTGAACCTGTGCAGGTCTGCCACATTTTGTCAGCCTGTGCAGCCGCACCTTTGGTCACAGCTGGATAACTTCAATCTACTTGGTTTTGGTGACTGTCCAAATATCGTTTCATGGATATTCAGAAATGGTTGGGGAGGCCATAGCCAGACTCCAGCAGCAAAGATGAGAACATGAAAGCAATCAATCAGTATTGTGTAAGGAGAGATGTATGAGAGATGTGAATAGGATGGAGATTTCCACTCTTCAATCATTGCAGAACACCTTATGAAAAAACTCATAATTGTCAGCTGCTGTCATCTCTACTGAATTTATTTGTTAAACCAGCTGCCTCTCTGAGGATCGGTTGATTTGTTGGGTTCAGAACAGACAAACAATACTATCGAACTGTCAATAATCAATCAGAAATTTCAAGTCATTCTTTAATTTGGATTATTTGGTTCAAAGAATTATTAAAAAGACATTATTTTGCCATTACCAGAGATCAACATAATGTTATTTGTGTTTGCACGTTATGAATGTTTCTCCCAGATGAGAGCAGCTGTAGATGAATATAAAGTGGGTGATAATCGTTTTTTAGAGAACGATAACAGTTTTGGGTAGAGAGGTTCTTTTTCTGACACTGATTCCTATACATGGACTATGCATAACACAAATAAATACATCTAGGACTACACAACAATTACTTCCTTTACATAGCTGTTTATAAAAAATAAAATAAACTTTTACGTTTAAACAGTACAGTACTAGTATAAAAATGCAACAGCAACTTCAAAAAAATAGCAATTCCTTAAAAAAAACTATTAAAGTATAGCCACATATTAGAAACAATTAAATACTTTTTCCTGTATCTTTCACAGTAATAGGAGAAAACAATTGTGCAACATCTACTTCAAGATTTGGCAAACTGTACTGTGGCTCAACATGTTCTAGTAAGCAGCCAAGTCCCAGAATTTCAACACTCAACAGATGTTGATCATCCAGAACAACTCAAACTCGATAAGTATGTAAGTTATCTTTCTTTCTTTGGAGCTGTCTTTGGTGAAATGTATCACCTCATTTTAATGTTGCTTCTAAAATGTGCTGCTGCACTGGCCAACACTACACTACAGGAAATCACTTCTTAGCCGCTCAAAACACGGTACTTGCCAGTGGCAGTAAAGCACAACAGCTGTTTTAGAGTGGCGAGGAAGAAGTGATTTCCAGAAAAGGAAAATTGCCGTTTTATCTGGTGGAAACTAATATACTTTAAAGATGTGGTATCGGATCAGTACATACCTTCTTGAACTTGCTGATGCCAAACTCTGCATTTTAGACAGCATCAGAGGCATTTTCAACATCTCAACTTTTAGGTGTCTGCACTAGAGGATCTCCACAAATTTCAGATGCACCCAAAGTCATAATTTTTTTCTGGGAGTGGGCCTGCACAAATTATGATAAATACACGAGAGAGATCCAGACACTATAAAGAATAAAGTGGTGTAGTCAGTCATATAGGAGGAATAAGAAAATGAGAGTCATTGAGAGAAAAAAGAAGGGGAGGGAGGGTGAAAGACAGCGGGAAAGCTGGAGAGACACTCAGCTGAGCAAGAACATCGAAAAGTCATAACCCAGATTCAATTAACGTCTGATTGCTGTTCTATTGCTGTAATATTACACATCTGAGAGCAGTTTCATATTTCAAACAAAGGCCAAGCGTCAGCCTCATTTATGGTCTTGCTCACACATACACTTGCTCTCACACTTACACACACTTACAGACATTCAGAGACAGAAAACTGTCTGCTCTTGCTCTATCCGGAGGAAGGACAGACAAAATAGAAAAAAAAAGAAGTGATGACATCAACAAAATGTGCGCGTCGGTAAGAGATGGCACTGAACAGGAGTTTGGAGGGCTGAGTGACAGCCCATTTGTTCGGGATGATGAAGATATTTCCATCCAGGCAGCCATTTGTAGCGTTAGTGCCTGGGACAGCCTGTCAAATCTGCTTTAGTTCTCCGTCCTCTCTGCACACCGCTGCCGTCACGCACACATCAACACACAACGCTGACTTCTCTCAGACCACAACAGGTGTGTGTTTTTCTGAAGGAAAGAGAAAAGCAGCTTGCTCTCGGGGGCACCATTACCAGCACATCACACCCTCGCTGAATTATTTAAGGCTCAACACACACATATGTGCACATGTAGTAAATGCATTGTCCTCACTTCTTCTGTGTGTCTGTACCACCCCACCCTCAGAACTACCCAGTGGCAAAACATTAAATGAACACTAGAAGAGAAAGTGTGAGATTTCTATGTAGTTAGCAGTTTGAATGCTGTTTTAGTAGCACGGGTAATGTGGTTTGTCACCACATATCCCTCACCTGTGTAATAGCGGGAAATAGAGCTGAAATCATAATGTCACAGCGGGCTATAAAACAGATGCTCAGGGGCAACAACATCACAGAACCCCCAGTCATCAGAGACCGGACATCTGTCATAAATGCACACGAGCACATTTGGGCGAGGCATAAAAACATGTGAACACGCATACACACACTAATTGTCTCTCTCTTTCTACACAGTCATAACTTTCTGAGCACATAAGTGGCTTTTGGGGAGACTCAAGGCGCAGAACTGAAGACACACACACACACACACACACACACACACACACACAGTATCTCTCTCTCTCTCTTTTCCCCAACACACATTAAGTGGCATAGGGGAGACTGTGAACTCTGGTTGAACTCGGGGTAAAAGCGAGGTGAGAGGCAGTGCTACTCACATGCACAGATGGATACATACATACACACAAACTAGTATCATAACAGTGGGACCTGCAGCAAAGGTATATAGTTTGCTCAAAAACAATTTACAGATGGTGTTTGACAATTTATCCTTAAAGAATATGATCCTGACTTTAACATCTAACAAGACCGGAAAATACACTTGATTCGATCCTGTGTGCGTGTGCGTGTGTGTACACATGTGATGTCAGTGCTCACAGTCAGGATCTCTTTTAGAACTGCCTCCTTAGATACAGTTTGACTGACAGTAGTGTTTCTGAAATCTTCTTTAAATTATTGAGCAAACCAGGGCACCACAAATGTATCCTTATACATCAGAAACATAAGGGTTGGTCAACTCCCAAATGTAATAGTAAAAAATTTTAATAAAATATAATTTTATGTATTTATTACTTGAACAATTATATTATTTTGTATTCCTATATGTGATTAAGATGAATGATGCTGTGGGCAGTTGTTATATTGGGATACTTTGGTCATGGTGGTGGTGGTGGTGGTGGTAGTGGTAATGGCGGCGGGTTTCCCTCTAAAAGATTAATGTGTAACTTTGTGTGACCCTGGCTCACTGCCTCACCACGTCTCTTTGGCAACCTTGGCCTGAAGTGTTCACCAAGAGCCGTTAGCCATGGCTCATCACACACAAGCATGCATGCGCACACACAGACACACACACAGACACACACACACACACACACACACACAGAAGTGGACTCACAAAAGATGCACATCTTCAAGCACACATACCACAGACAAGTGCACACACACACAAGAAGGCATCTGCACTCACACGTGCACAGAGGCACACATTCACAGATGCCTATACACATGCACTAACACACACACGCACATGCACGCTCACATATATTGGCTAACTGGTGGTTGATCAAGCCAATCTAAATGCTAAACAAGAATCTGTCTCAGGAGTAAACTACTGGCTGGCTGCAGACTGTCTCTTCTCTAGAGGCACTCAACAAGGGGACATAAAATGAATGTGCATGTTTGTGTGTGTGTGTGTGTGTGTGTGTGTGTGTGTGTGTGTGTGTGAATACATGTTTTTGTTGCCTCTTTGGGACCTTATCAGATATAAACACTAACCTCATCAGAACACGTAGTCCTAATGGGTTCAAATCCCTGTTCTAATAGAACAAAATGTAATTTCTGAGGTCCTAGTTAAGATTGGGGAAAGGGGAAACGAGCTGAGCAAAATCTCTTCTCATTTTCATGACCCCAACCCCTCAGTCAGACTGAAAAAGGGACTAGTCAGAATTATTTTTTTTTTCTCCATCGGTAATTGCTAGGTAGAGAAGAGAAAAATAATGCTCGTTTCAAACAAGCACACAAAGGGCTGGGGTGGGAAGGATGTTTTGCTGCAGCTAACACAGCCACAACACGATGCATGTATAATCATACAGGCATTAAAATCAGCGCCCTGATTCAACAATAAGCCTATGCAATGGTGGTTTTTGTAGGCAGATAACAGGGGTGAATAAGTGTAAACATGCATATGCCCTTACTTGATATTCTGCATGGCAGCTTTACCTTCCCACAGGCCCAATGCAGATAAGTAAGCCTGCAACCACAACTTAACAATGGGTTTCAGGGACAAGACAGCAAGCTCTACATTAGCATATTATCTATTATATTATCTAGTGTAACTGCATAAGCCTCCACAGTTGGTTCCTTTTTTTTTCTCACAGCATTCAGACCGTAATAGTGGCCATTTTCTCATCTATTTCCATATCTACTGTTCCCTCTGGATCTAATCAAAAGGTAAAGCAAAGTCATTAACAGACAGTGAGTAAAGATTTGCCTTGAAGACTCTGTTGAAATACAGGCAGGATGCAGGCGGCATACACCTGTTTAAGTGTGTGTTTGCGTGTGTGCACAAGACACAATGCATGTTTGAGTCAATGAGAGCACACAGAGGACACCATGATGAAGATTGACTTGTTGAGTAATGAAAACCCACTGCAACCCCGCCCCGGAGAGACAGAGCAAAGAAGGGGGACGAGAGAGTGAAGTAATGAAGGAGCAAACGGCTACGAGGCTCGCACTTTGGCGAGAGGGGCGTCTCTCGGGGGTAGAGTTCCCTCTGTGAAGGGGTTGAGACAGGGAGGTAAAGAAAGAGAGGAGGAACTACAGAAAGAGGGGAGATTTTGGCTTAGAGAGCAGTGGGGGCTGGGTGGAAACTGTGGTAAGACAGAAGCCATGATGGATAGAAAGACATTTGCATGCATTACACATTCATGACGAAGCAGGAGGGCAGGGTACCTGAAGATTCGCAGGAAAGCAATATCTTGTTTGGACGGCGAGGGAGGTCTCCATTTGAGCAGTTTGTTGTGGAACAGGTTTTTTCAAAGTTGTTTTCTGCTTGTTTCAAAATTGAGAAGTGGGCTCAGGTGTGTGACTGGGAGACTCTTCGGCCTTTATCATAAATCCCAAGGCAACCCTGATCTATAATTCATACCGACAAATGGAGGTGACACACGAGAAGGAACACAAAAATCACGTCTACACACACACACACACACACACACACTTTGATAAAGCTTTGAAAATCCACTGCCACACACACAATCTCATTCTTTCAGGCAATCTGTGGAATGACTGTGTCTCTTGGGGTGTAGGCTAAACACCCATTGCTATGGTGATGGAGCTTGGGCTCTATCCAAAGAGACAGATGATCTATACAGAGGTTCATCCTTCACGGATGGCCATGAGGAGAAAACAGCAGCCAAATAACACCCATGCCTGAAGGGCCTCTGGGCCTTTCAATTTGGGGGAAATTGTTGCTCACGGCAGCCTACGAGGATATTTTTCACGTCACCAGACGATCCAGAGCAACAGATCACTATCGATTGGACGGTTTGGGTTTTATGTGACACGGCTCGAGGTGTTGCTGTGAGAATGTCAGCTCAAATATGTGTGTGAGGAGAAACTGAAGTAAATTAACCTACATGCTGATGATGCTCTTTCATAACTGTCAACATTGTCTGCTTCCATTCCCTGATACAGATATGCAAAGTCAGAAGGGGCGCTGATCCAGCTTGTGCAATTTGTGTGTGTATGTGGATGTGTAACTCGTATGTGTGCAATTGTTTGTGTGTATGCATGTGTTAAGCAGGTTGGACTGTGCAATTAGAGTCCTATCTTGAATCAGAGTAGCAAAAGTGTCAGTAGGTATTAGGTTCTCTGAAGTCTCAGAGATGCTGGATTACCATCCAGCATCTTTTATTCCATCCTTCTCTTCGGGGTGAGAGAAAAGCCAAGGATGGGTGAGGAGGGGTAAAGGAGGAGGAGGGGCGGAATATGATTTATCCCTCACGCGACTTGATGAATCTGCTCTGGGTGGCTAAACTATTTATGAGCCTCATAGCTAAATTCCTCCATGCGTCTCTTCCCTTTCTCGCCTCGGAACCCAAATCTAATTCAGCCTGGTGAAATACACACATACATGTGCATATCCGTACGCATACACATACTTAACACAAAGTCACCGGAATTTACACACACAAGACACACTTACAGAGTTGCACGATGATTAGCATTTGTTCCCGCCTGTACACAAATCCATATTTCATGAGGGGGAAAATGCAGACGTGTTTAATGCAGCAGGTTTGGCTCTCGTGGAAACCAAAGACCAGCACAGAGATGAGCAGAGATCCTATTATCTTATCCTTACAGGGCCTCTCATCTGGGTGATTTCCATCTCTCCTTACGAGATAGTGGCTGACTTGGAACGGCTTTGTTTACTGAAGAAAGCGAGTTTGGAAAACATTGGAAAGTGTGCTCTTTCATGTGTGCGAAAACCTTAAACGGCACTTCGTACTGTGTGAAATTAAAATCATTGACAGTGCGGAATAGTTATGAGCCTCCTGCACCAAAATGTGGGTATATTCACTGCCATAAAGCTTGTATATGAAAGTTTTTTGGTAGGTAGCTAAGCAAGAATCTTGGCACCAAGAAATAGAAACGTAAAACAAGAATTAGAATTGTGTTTGTCGATATGACTTATGAACGACTTTAAAAAGTTGAGCAGCTGCTTCTTGAATGGTTTTTCTTGGCAACACTGGAAATCAGAATATATAGAAGGTAGATTAAAGTGAACAGTGTGCATACTTGACCTGTCGGCACCTGTCAAGCTGGGTTTGGGCAAACATTTTAAATGATATTCGGGTTTGGTCATGTTGACTGCGCTGTACTTGATTTTTTATAGTGAATATGTCTGTAATTGGGCTTGGGTCAAGTTCTGACACTTAAAACAGAATTCCCCTCATGTTCACGTCAGGCTTGATTAGTTTTATCTCTGAACTGTGGCGGGCTTCAAAAAAAAAAAATGTGGCCCAAGCTGCTTTGTCATGCACATGCAGTTGCACATATAAATACATCAAGGTGATTACAAATTATACAAGGAGAAGCTTTGAGTAAGTGTTACGACATTACTTAAATGTATACTGTGCACCACTCGGAGAAGCAATGGTACTGTGAGACCACTCCATTCTAACTGTAAGTCAGCTGGAGGTTCCCACGCCCTTAGCTTTGTAGATAAGCGCAGGCTCTAATGCAGCATGCAGCCAGCATCACAGATCAATGTGTAACAATAATACATACCAAAGAGCTTCAACATCCATTTCATAATCTCCTAATCAGCTCAAAATCAAAAGCATGCTGTGAAAATCCAGTGGGAGTATGGAATATGCTTGTGATCAGGATTATTTTGCTTATCGTGTAGAAATAAATTGACAAAGCTGTTTTATTCCTAAAAGAGATCTGGGAGCTGAGGTTCAGTCACAGTTGTGCAACCCAGAATTGTAATTGTTTCAACAATGGGGGCTGAGCTGTTGGTTCCTGGCTGAGCACTGGTAGAACACTGTTGCATTGTCCAAGAATCCTTATGAATGAGTCCAAATAAATACTAGGTTTTCTTGATTTTATGTATCTGGGTTGGTGTGCTGTGGGATAATAGAAAACCTGAGTAAATCCGATAGTTAACAATGGTCACTCTCTCTGCTCTCTTTCCTACAAAGCAGTGGCTTTTTGTTTGCCATGACTGTATGTGTACACATGTGCACATTCATACAAAAGTCGTATGAAAGTCTATTCCTGCCACTGTCAGATAGTCGTTATAATGTAATACAGTCTACGCACAAAAGTGCTGCAATAAACAAATAAACAACCCACACCTTAAAGGAATATTTTGAATTTTGTGATACAAGTAAATCAAACAATTTCTTTCAGGGTTATAGGTAAGATATCCATTGCCACTATGTTGCATGTTTAGCAGCATCTAGGACCAAAACAAATGCTCCGTCAATGCATTCAGTTGCTCTCATCTTCACTCCATCAGTGTCTTGAGTAACGTCCATAGTTGAGGGCTGCTTTGAGTTAACTAGCTAATAGCTGCTCTTTTCCCAGCTACTACCTGGTTGGTTTGGAGCAGTCGTGTGATTCTACATTTCTGCAAATGTAATTTTTGTATGTGGATTAAATGTAGTTCTACATAAAGAGGGTCCAGCTCCACCCCCAAGACTAAGACATCTGAATCAGTTTGTTGAGTCTGTTGATGCCGGCCCAGCATAACCTCACAAACATCCACAGCATGGGGCTATACAGAGGTTGAACGGCCATCATCCCGGATTTCTGACCTTCCCCTTTACTGCAGCCAGGCACTAGGAGGCGATGAAGATGCTTTGGCTTCACTTTTCAAGAGCCATCATACATACAGTCTATGGTGTAGACCAAACCAGGCATCTAATAGTTCAATTTCCTTCCCATTGCTGACAAACAAAGATTTGATGTGGCCCACTGAGAAAAAGAAGAGGCAGGAGGCTCGCAGAAGTTAAGAAAATGATAAAGGGAAATGGAAAGGGAGAAAGAGACATAGAGTGGTTGCACAGTGACTAGATTTAGAGAAAATGGGAGTGACTTAGAAGTTGCAGACACAGAGAAAGAGAGGGCAAGGAGAAGGGCAATGGCTATTCTAGGAGGTGCATTGATCATGTGGAGAAGTCATTATGGCCAAAGGAGACAAACATAAAGGCTGGAGACGTACAGGGGAACAGACAAGCAGACAAAATGGCCGGTATCTCTCCTCATTTTCTCTGTTTCCTTTATCACTCTCTCTGTGTGTCTTCATCTGCACTCCACTCTGAACAAGGTTTTCAGGAACACTTGACAGGTTGTGAAACATGGTGCTGCATTTCAATCAGCGCTGCCTCGGTTAATACACAAGAACTGTCGGTAAAGACGGAATAAATCATTCAAACAGAATTCAATTTCTGCGGCTCATGCCTAGTTTGTACATAATCACAGCTCTGAAGGTTAAAAAAAAGCTTTAAAAAAAAAAAACAGATGAGTGTGTAGAAGAAAGTGAAGACGGTCACAGCAGAGACAGAGAATGGATTTAGACGGGGGGAGAGGGAGACAGAGAGGAGAAAATTATGGAAGATTGATAGAAGAATAATTTGTCAAAGTAGTGGGTTTGAGAAGATGAACGAGCAGTAAAAGGAAAAGAGCAGGAGCCGTTGAAGGGTGAGGAGGGGATGAAATGCAGAGAGAGAAGAGTAAAGCATCACACACTGGCATTCCCTGCCATCAAACAACCATTTGATACTAAGGGAAGCTTTCAACTCTTTCCTCCTCTCACTATTTCTCTGATCCTGTCTTCCTCATCATCACCATCACACTGTCTTTATGTCTGTTTGTTTCTCATCTCGTCTTATCATGTTTCTGTTTTACCCTTGCTGTCTTTTGCTCTCACCCTCTCTCTCTGTCTCTCTGTCTCTCTCTCTCTCTCAATCTCTCCCTCTATCTCCCACCGGAGTATTTGTTTGTTTGCATCTTGAATATTCTAAACGAAAGGGTGTTGTTTTATTCGACAGGTCGGAATTGCTTGCAGGCATACTGTGTGCATAAACTGTGTGTGTGTGTGTGTGTGTGCGTGTGTGTGCTAGCATTCATGTGGGACACAGTGGTGCATGGCAAAGAGGTAATGAATTCCTTTGCGAACCAGCGACACACAACAGCTTGCAGATCAATTTTTAATAAGAGCTCTGCAGTTCACAAGCAGCACAAAGTGTGTGCGCATGTGTGCGTGTTTGATAAGAGCGCTGCAGTTGGCTCCCAGAGTAATAAACATATTGTAATCAGTGGTTTCTGACCGAAAAAAACTAATCCCAGTGTTTGAATGTGTACTAGTGCACCTACTGGGAGAGAGGGATCAGCTAGCCGCTTGAGCCCTTCATGCAACATGACCAGTTTTTTTTTAAAAACAGAACCAGTTGATTGCCCAAAAGCCGATAGTGAGAATGCGGTATAGTGAGAATGATCTGTAAACCAAGAGCACAGAAGAAGTTTCAATTAGTCAGAACCTTGGGGTCATTTTGGTTCCTAACACAATCTTACTTGTTGCTTGTGAGTTGTGATACTTTTGTAGACCTCTTTCTCTCCATCTGTCTCAACTGATCTGATCACAAGCAAACAGATCTAAGTACAGGTGTAAAGGGATTCAAGATGCACTGATTATGTGTATGGGATGTAATCGCTCAGACCGCAGGTGAACGCTGATGACACTATTAACGCCCGACAGACGCAAAAATGAAAAAAAAAAAATGTCCCGGTGAAAAAGCGGTGTCACACAGATAAGAACTGATAACGGTGTCAGGGTGCTGTAAACAAAATCACGTGACCTCGGCAGCGGAGTCACTTCCTGTCTCTGTCTGCTTCACCCGGCTGCTTCACCTCCCGTCTGAATAATGCGTGATGCTGTTGTGAGGTTTGCAGAGAACCTCCCGCTGTGTTGTGCCTGCGTGAAAGGCAGACTGCGGGGAAACTCCGTAGCCAATTCCCCTGATTTTACCCGGAGGTCATGTCTGAAAACGGCTTTACTCTGGCTTGCTACAGTTTACAATAATTTCCCATGAAATATCTATTTGTGGAAACCTGGCACATTTATCAACACAGACGACAATAATGATTATTTTGTCATTATTTCAAATGAGTAAAATCTTATTTCATTGTAGAGCTGTGCACAACATATTGATTCACTCAGCCCCTCCCTGCCCTTTGTGTTTTCTCTCTGCACAGGTTTGTGCTTCTTCTCTCTGTTCTCTGTCCCTCTGTCCTCATTCTGCAGGGATCTGTGACTCCAGAGCTGCAGGATCCAGATCTTACATTACTAACACTAGTCATCATCAATACTGATTATTATTTCTATAATTATTGGTGCTGCTTCCAGTGCTGTCGTTGTTACTAATAACATTATTACACCTATGACTGTTGTTATTAACATTAAAACAACCAGTCTGAATACAACAATATATAGAGTTGCTCATGGCTGCTCCCTTTCCTCCTTCCCTACTTTTCTTTCCTCATATTCCTTCCAATCTGATGCCTGCCCACTCTGAGTCTGGTCCTGTTTAAGGTTTATTCCTTACAGTTGGGTTTCTCTCTATTATATTATAAGATTACTTTAATCTGTAAAGTGCCTTGCGATAATACGTTATGGATTGGTTCTATATAGATAAAAGGGAATTTAAAATATAATAAAAAATATGTCACAGGGGCCACTTTTCTGTAGAACAACTAACAGCACCTGGCAGTAGTCATCCTCAGCAAGTGACCTATAATAACTTATCAGGGTCCATGTAATGGGCTCCTACTAGAAAAAGGGAGTTAACATTCAGAGCACATCTCTGAGGTGTAAGTATGAGCCTGTGATCAAGCCAGGTGACTGCAGGGGAGGCCATTCATATTCAAGCATAACACGGCCTCTCTGTTCTTATCCATTATTCATGAGAGTCTTCCTCTGGCCTGCCTCATAGCCTGGCCTCCTGGTCTAGCCTTCTCCGCCTCCTTCACTGTATCACACCTGAACTTCCCGTTGAAGCTGTTATTCACTGGACATTAGAGGGATTGGATGTGGGCTAATGCGACAGGCGAAGGAGAAAAGGAGAGTTGTTCAAGGTTATTAAATGTGGAACCCCCGATTTGAGGTGTTTGACTCATGAATCACCCCGAGCAAATGGAGTAAATGAGGGATGACCCTGATTCGTTTGTCTATTTTTCTACAATTCCTCCTCCTGTTACTCTGTCTTTGAATAACAGCAGCAATTCTTACACACTAGCTTTTTTCACACATCCATACATAAACTTTTAAACGCCCTTCTGCATAAAAAAAACTACATTTGTGATTACAAAGATAAAGCACTACTGGCATCCCATTACATTTAGGTACAATGACAACCAGGTTATTGTGCGAAACCACAATAAGACTTTGCTGCAAATTCTCTATCATCTATTCCACTAGGTATAATATCAGGGATCCATTCATTTTTACTTTAAAATGTACAGTATGTAGAATCGTTCATGATCTATTACCTGAAATGTAATATGGTTTCCATAATATGTTTTCATTAGTGTATATTCACCTGTAACTATGGACCAGTTTGTATGTAAGAATGAGCCAATAAGAGCCAATAGGAGTACTGTTTGATTACCCTAATGATCAGCATTGATAAGCAGTATGAGTTCAATTGGAGATAACGTCTCATATTGAGCCTACAGTATTTCCAAAGGTCACTGGAAAACTCTCGAGTAGTATGGACGACAGGCGTATACGTAGCAAAAGCGGTGCGTTTTAGAACTAAATTGCATTAGTGTGGATGTAACCTCTGAATAAGGCATCAGAGATTACTCTTATCAGCATTCAGGCATTAACACCAAAACCACAGACACTTCATCAAGCAGGCAGAAAAACACAGTAAAGCTCCTTCATCATGTCCCAGAGGAACATGAGAAACACTGATGATCATTTTATGCCGACACAGTTCAGTATAAAACAGAAAAGCACATTGCATAAAGAAACACAGAGGAGGCATGCAGATACGCAGCTAATCACTTAGAGCAGCAACAATAATTGGTCGACATTGATTGTGCTTATCTGGCCCTCCATAAACCCAGCTACAAAGTGTATTGTGTATATGTGTGTGTGTTGGTGTGTGCGTGCATGTGTGCATGTGTGTGTGTGTTATGAGTTTTCAGTCTGTTTGCAAGATTAATCTGTTCAATGGTAAGGCAAAAGGTCAAAACAATAGGAAGGCATTTTCAATTTAATTCTCAATTTGCTTCTCTCAATCCCATACTTAATATAGTACGAAATTAAACTTTATGGAAAATTCCAAATCTTTTCAACAAAAGTCATTTTTTCAGAGTTTAGACCATCATTTTTATCAGTAATAATAACCCCCTACTCACCAAATTAACTGCTGGGAACTGAAGAAATAAGAATACAGCATCCAGGGTGAGATACATGAGCAGTCAGATGATCAAAGTAATGTAATAAATCTTAATAGTCTTTTCTTGAAATATTTAATCAGTGAGATATTATTTAAATCAAATCAAGTTTTGGACGAATTTTGGTTGGAATTTTCCAGAATTGTGTATTTACATTCACTAAAAAGATTGGCCCTCAGTAGAGCACAACCCTTTGTCAAGGCACAACAGTTCACTTATTTTCAATCAAGCTGCACCACATCACACACACTGGATATCAGTCCCCTTAATATGCCTGATTTCTTTCATCAAGATTGTTTCCAGGGAAACTGGTGAAAATGTCGTAACAGAATTCAGATGTTTAAGAGAGCAAGTGCACATAAGTTATTGGATGAGTCCTGTAATTATTATAATTCAATGGGCTCCTCCCTGATTCATACCACATTCTTGCGTTGTTTTGTTTTGTGGAAATCAGTCCAGTAGTTTTCGTGTATTACTGCAAACCAAGAGACAAACAAACAAAACAAACGCAGATGAAAAATTAACCTTTGCGAAGGTAATTATTTTACTATATAGTCATTTTATGTGTTAGTGGCAGGGTCTGTCATTCCTGTACTGGTTTCAATTTGCCTTCACATGCATCAAGGATTTTTAGTAAACCAGCTAGTCATGTAATCCAGCTTGAGTGATCAATCTGTTTACTGTTTACTGTTGTATCAGTGCTGCAGTGTGACTCACCAAAACACATGGTTTTAATCCTATAGGTCTACCCAACATGTCGAATGCATTTTCTTTTCTTGAAAAAAATTTGTAAAGCAGATTTGTTTCAGTATTCATATCCACGTTTACTAGCTTGCACTCATGTTCTTCCCTGCCATCGCAAGATTATATTGCAGCAAGTCTTTGCATAAAATCACCACCTGTTGATAAGTGGAATAGTGTGACACAGTGTGATTAGGAGGACTTGTCTATTGTGTATTTTTTTTAAACAGCTCCATAGCGCTACCAGAGATCTAAAAGGAACCTTTGAGTTACTGTAAATACAAACTGAACATTTTCTATTCCTGTTAATTCAGATTAGAAGAATTAAACAAGTAAAAAACAAGGCGACTTGTGCAGTAGTCATAGACATAATGGATTTTGTATTCAAGTTAGTGAGAACAGCAGTCATCAAATTTGATACTAAATGTGAAAAACCTGCCTGTTGTAGGTCTTTAATACAAGCAGGTAAACTTTGGAGAATGAATAATGGCTGCAGACTGCCTGCAGGCATGCGTACACACCTTACAGTTTGATATTATCTGACAGTCAAGTAAACTGAAAACACAAAATACCAAAATGCAAATCTCGAGGATTTTGTGGCTTGTGTTTACTCCCAAAAAAATGACATGGGACATTTTTAGAAGCAGTGTAGTGGGGGGGGGGGGGGGGGGGTGAAGTGGGTTTGGCAGAAGTGGGTTTGTGGAGTTGGCAAAAGAGCAGCGGAGCCTCATGACTTAAACATGAAGTAAGTGTGTGTGCATTTCGGTGTGCATGTGTGTAAGTCTAATGCGGCACTTGTCATTATGAGCTGAGAAAGGAACCATGTTAAACCCATAACAACAAACAGTGTACCCGTAAGAGTTTTCTCTCTCTCTCGCTCTCTCTCTCTCTATATATATATATATATATAACTGGGTCAGTAGTAGACAACACTTTTCTCAATTTCCGGGTCCAAGTGAAAACACAGAGACAACAAACACAGACCTCCATGGAAGTTCTGTTCACAAGCTAACAACCACCTGGGTAATTCTCTGCCTCAGTATAGTGGTTATAGAGGGGGGATGCTCCAGGGCTGCCCCTATCGCTGGCTCAACTCTGTGCCAGTCCAACAGAGCCCCTGCTGAGGCTGAGTTCGACTAAAATACCACTGACTTACAAAACAAATCAAGAGGCTGCGTTGGCGGCCGCAGGTTGCCACTGATCCAGGAGTTCCTGTTTGAGTAAATGTTAATAATACATTGAAGCAGCATTTGTAAAAACAAGCAGGAGGTCCAAAACTATCTACAATAAATCTGTTCCAGAAAAAATACTGCAGTCCCCATTCAAAATGTGCTTGTCAGTAGGGGCTGATTGCTTTGCCTGTGTTGTGCCAGCATGCAAAAATACCCCTTGCAGAAATATACAAAATGTACATAAGTACAGGGCTCTGCTGGGTATGTCTGGGTTCTGAGATCGTCTGGGTTCTGAGAATTACCTGGTAAACCTCCCATCGAACATTAAATAAATGATCATCTGCATGGTGTCTTCTTTACCCATGCAATATTAGTGCTGTAAATGACCATTCACATGTAATCACAGGTAATCACTTAATATTTATATTTTAATAGTGATATTGACAATGTGTGTTATATAAAATAAAATACGAAATCACTATGAAGATAATACATGTACAGCTGACTTCAGACCAGGTTAAGTTGGTCAAAAGCAAAAAAAATGCTTTCCACTGCTTCAAGAGAGCAATGTGCCAACAATGCGCCATGACCATTCTGATAATTGGCATTTGGATGTGCAATAAAAACTTTTCCTTTTGAAACAATGTGTGCGCTACATGGGAAAAAAAGAGAACTGCATCAGTCTGAAACTCGCAGAGACACTTGTAAGCCAGTAGTATTTCAATTTTAGCAGCAGGCAATTTTTTATGCATCTTAAAATAGCAACATAACATGAAAGAGTTGAAAGTATAACTGGAAAATACTACAAACTAAGAAAAACCTAGAACTGAAAGTTTTCTGACATCAAAAAGCCTGATTCATTTCAAATCTAGACAGGAAACAAACCATGTGCTGTGCAAGAAAGCATCATGAATCATAAGCACCTGCTCTAACCTCTGCTGCTCTCCTGTGCCCTCAGCATGTAGAAGCTTGACAACAACAAGGTGAGGGTTATAATTACACCAGCATGTCCTGTCCAAGATATTTAATGCAACATACAGTAAGTGCCTAGAGACAGCAGGTCAAGAGCCCTCAGTGGGACCACTTAATGTAGATGAGGTTACGTGGGTTAGTCGCTGTACGCAATCCACATGCATTTGGATATGTGGATATATGTGATAATGTACATGTGCAGAGACCCAAACTCAGCATTTCCAATAGACATGTGCACACACATAAACCCTGAGGTAATTAGCCAGAGGTTAGCATGTTGATTTAGCTGTAACCAGCTATAAATAAATAACAGCTGCAAGCCCAGTCTTGAACCGCTGATCTAAACTTTGCACGTGTCTTGATTTTATAAAAACAGGAAGGTCTGGGAGCAAGGACATACACTCACACACTCAGACATGCATGCATATCTAACAAGACATATTTCATTTCGCAATATGTGTTGCAACAGCTAGAATTAACCAAAAATATGCATGAATACTGTAGACACGCTTCAGATTTATTTGTCATCGGAAGTCAGTGACCGTGCGTTGACCCTGAGCACCATGGGAATCTTTGGCTCCATGCAGAAAGGGCAACATGGATCTGTTTGTTAAACACACAGACAGACACAAATACTGCTCTGTGCACATTGCCATCGTTCTCTCCTCTCTCTTTCAGGCGCCTCCCAACCGAGAGCACAAATTGCAAAATCCTTCATCCTACATGTGCATTTCTAATACGGCCTCATTGAAGATAAGAGCAGAATAGCTTAATAGGGCCTCTGCCTCCACTCCCTTCATCTTGGTACAATTATCATCTAATGTGACAGGTGACATTTTCTACCATGCTGGGCCAGCCTCTTGTTGAGAACTCAAAAGCATGATAATGGAGTGTAACTGAAAAAGACCACTTCTGTGCTGCTGCACACAAAGACACTTCACATGTGGGCATCTTTTCAGGGCCTTGGAGAATGTCATGTCGTGTTTGTGTGTTAACAAAAAGAGGGGATGATGGAGAGCAGGGTTATGATGCAAAATGGTTTCACATGGGTTAGAATGAGGAAGTCGACTCGGAGGAAAATATGTCGCTGTAATGGTCCTTGTGTTGGAAATGAGACCAGAGCCCTCACGGAGAACATCTTTTGCTACTTTTCTCTCGGTTTGAGGATTATTTGAAGCAAAGAAATTCTCTCAGTCACTCTCCTGCGTGTTTTTACATCAAGTACAGCAACTTCTCATCTCCAGAAATGTCAGTGCTATAAGCAAAAACAGCCCATTAAAATCTGGATTTACAAATGTATGTAAGTTCATTACAGCAAACTAGGTTTCTTTCCAACTTTTTCAAGTTGTAACTGGACTCTCTTCTGTTTGTCTGCGTGTGTGTTTTCAGAAATTGTGTAACCATGTCCTGACAAAGCCGGAGGAGACACCAAGTTGAAACACACAGGTTTCGTTATCCCAATGCTTACACTAACACACGCGTCACCTCTGGCCCAAACACAAACACAAACACACACACACACACACACACACACAAAACTGCATCCACTCCTATTAATGAAACAGGAGGTATAAAGAGGGAGGGGACAGCATGAGAGAGTGACGATGTGTGAGAGCAAAGAAGAGAGAAAAGCAAATGCGAGAGCAAAAGAAAGCGAGGTTAGGAAGGTCCGCCTGTACAAGCAAGACACCCTCATTACCACATAATCTCTGAAAGGAGGTGAAAAGAGAAAGACGGCCAAGAAATGAGAGGGACGGGGAGTTTGAGGAGATTCAATTTGCATTGACGAGGTGACAGGCAGCGCTGGCGGCTAGTTGTTTAAACCTGCATTTGGGGGCTGGTGGGCGAAGGGGGGGGGGGGGGAGGAGTTAGGGGAAGGGCAGGAGGCTGAGGAAAAGATTAGAGGTGAGAGGGACAGAAAAGGGGAGAGACAAACAAGAATGAAGAGAAAGAGGGCAAGAGGTCTCGAAAACAGTGGTCATTAGCAGGCAGAACACACACACACACACACACACACACACACACACACACACACACACACACACACACACACACACACACACACACACACACACAGCTTCTCAGTAAGCTAAGCACATACCCTTGATAGTGCATTGTAATTAATATTTCATAGGCTGTCTCTTGCAGGTAAAGGGAAATGAGGACGAGACGAAGAGACTCGTAGAGAAAAAGATTGAAGTAGAGCAAAAGAAACAATTCTTAGCATGTGCTTATTCGTTTGTGCTCACTACGTGCAACTATAGTCTTTACATACAGAATGTGCATCTCTGTCTCCATGCATGGGTGTATATGAAGATATGAATAATCTGCAGGTTAAACTAGAAATCAATATTAAAACATCTTGTATATTCATTATAGAAAGGACTTGTGCAAAAACTATCGTTGAGAATTAGGGCCATAGTGAAGTCAAAATATTATGAGTATAAAAGTTGTTATTTAGAGAGAAAAGTCATAATATTACGAGCATACAGAAAAGAATGTTGGAAATAAACAGCAAAGAAAACCCCTGCTTGCCCCTAGTTCCACCCCTTCTTTCTTCTAGATTCTAAATCTCGATGACTAATCTCATAGTTTCTGAGGAAACTATGAAACCCCTCTGAATATCTTACAGTTAACCACTACCAAACATTATTTCCTCCATAAAAAAGAGGAAACTTCCTCCATGTATGGTTCTTTCTTCTAAATAGACAGTTCCTTGCACAATCAAAGTCCAGTGAAATTTCCCCTTTCAGTGGCCCTCATATTCCGACATACAAAACCATTAAGATAAAGCAAATAACATTACTCTGTTTGTAGCTTGTTTGAAGCTTCTTCACAGTAACGCTTGAAAAATGTCCAGAAATCGATTGATATTTGCAAATCATTTCATGATGAGGACAACAACAGAACCACAGCATTTTTTCCACCTATCATATTCAGCAACATGTTTAGCCGCGGGTGTTTTGTGTCAATCAGCCATCCATGTGAGGAACAGGAGTGTAAATAAGCGTATAATGAGAAACAAGTTGGCAATGCAGCCACACCAGGGCCTGGCCATTGCACCGGTGGCTCCACCATGTTTCCAGCCCTTTGTTTTAAGCATATTGTCTGTAACAGTTCCCAAACGGCCACTTTCCTTCAGCAGCATTCATGAAAGATTGACACGGTAGAAACTGGCTGAGTGGCATGAGGTCTCTGGAGCCGCTTAGATCAATGGACGTCCTCTGAGCTTTCCCCCATTTCGAGAGGCACAGGGACCACAGAGGGAGGGGAAGCCAGATTACCGTAGCATTAATAAAACAAAGTGTAATCTGAAACAAGAGCAAAAACAAAAGGCTGCATCCGTGTTTTCCCCCCAGGCACAGTCTGTGAGACTGTGCACGCACAGTCTCTGTGTGTGACATACACACAAGCACACAACGATAGACAAACACACATGCACATGCATGGTGGGATGCATCCATGCTTGTAATGGCATTGTTCCTCAGAAAGGTTAATTCATCCCAGTTCAGCATGCTGTCATGGAGGGAGCGGGAGAGGAGGAGAAGAAAAATAAGACGTTTTCCGACGTGACCTGCGGGTAAAATCCGGAGAATTGGCTATGGAGTTTACCCGCAGTCTGCCTTTCACACATGCACAACACAGCAGGAGGTTCTCTGCACAGACCGTTCACAACAGTAACAAATCCTCTGCATTATTCAGGAGAGAGGTGGAGCAGCAGACAGAGGCAGGAAGTGACGTATTAACTTCCCTGCAGAGATCACGCGATTTTCTTGACAACACACGAACAGTGGTGTCAGCTCTTAACACCACAAACTGTCTTGACATCTTCATTGGTACGTGTATAGCAACGATTTTCACCAGGAGATATTTGGCTTCTTTTTGTTTTTTAAATTTTTGCGTCTGTCGCATGTTAGCAGCGTCATCAACCCCCCTACTAGCTTGGGGTGAATCCAGCAGGGGGAGCCCTGCTGGATTCACAAATCAACTTCTCCTGGATTTGTATGGACATTATACCAGGATATGTATATTCTATACAAGTCAGAAGAAACTGGGGAGCGTCCCATTCAGACATTTACATTCACACATGCACCTCCTCTGGAGAAAATACAGAGGAACTGCGAGTTCAATGCATGTCTGAAAAGAAACCAGAAGAAGGCAGTACAGTAATACACGAGGTGGGAAGGACGTGAAGGCAAGGAGAGATTGAGAGATAAGGGAGGCACATAGTCAATGAGTCAATAGAGGGATGGCAATAAAAATACAGAATGGACGGATGGATGGATGGATGGATGGATGGATGGATGGATAGTACTTTATTGATCCCAAATTGGGAAATTATTGAAGAGGGAATACATTATCAGAGAGTGTATTGTCAGTTATAGGCAATCAAATCAGTGTTCAATCAATGATTCTCTAGATTTAAAGCAATTTTATCTTGTGTTGCACTGATTCTAGAAACTGATATATTGATAAGAGATACTTGACAAACTTCATAGAATCTCAAAGATTTTTTTTTCCATTCTAAGATCTCAGCAGGCCTCCACGTTATCCCAAAAAATAGGCTACAAGAGTTTTGTTCCAATGCATCCGCCTTCATCACAATATATTTCTAACTGCTATTTGAGAGGGTGGTAGACATGTGATCGTGAAAAGATTTATCTCGCTCTACTTTTTGATCACATTTTCTTTCTTTCTTGTGTGTATTTCCGTCTCTATAGTGCAGAAAATGTGTAATTTGAACATGATCAAAGAAAGTCTTGATAAAGTGTTTAGCTGTAATGCTCCTTCCAAAGAAAGGTTTACCTACCAACTTTTAAGAATAAACCTGTGATTTAGTTAGCAGCATTTACTCTGGCATGCTAGCCTACACACAAATTATCTATCTGCACATGCAGTACTCTTTCAGGGGATGGTAGGCAGGTTGTCAAGGGGAATGGAATTTTGGTTATTTTGATTTCAAGGGGATGGCATATTCCCTCACCAACCTACAAACGGCCCACTGGTTGTAATTAATTTGGTTTTACAAAGACATTCTTCTCACATTCCAAGATCCCACTCCATGACAGTAGAATACGATTGCATTAATAAAACAAAGTATAATAGCATTAGAAACAAATCTGGATCAACCCTGAGGAAGAAATTGCAGTGAGTACAACTCGTAGTCTTTTTTTCTTCGTCTTCTTCCAATTTGGTCCACAACAGTCGAGTCACCAAAATTTGAAAATAACACAGATAAAGAAAAGTGTTGCTCCGCCTCAGGAAAATGTTACTTTGTCAGCACAAAGCTGCGTCTTGCACGAGACGCTGGAAGAAAAATAGAGCCTGCAAGACAGAAAGAGGAAGAGACAGACCCCTCGTGTGGTCCAGTGGATCGAGTGCAGATAGCTAATTATTCTGGGCTGTGGTTGTTTTTTGGTGTTTTTTGGGGTCCTCTGCTGTGACAAGAGCATATGGCCCGCCTTAATCAAGCAAATGATTCCCTCCACCCTTCTTGTTAAACCATAACTAATGGAGTCTTCCTTCACATAAATATACTAGCAAATACAAGCATATTAATATTCAGCCGATCAATCCAAACACAAAACCAGTGACTCGGTGCCATTTACTTAACTAACCTAGCTGGTATTTACACCCATCACACAGGGGACTGGTGGAAGATGAGGCAGATGGTGCATCTAATTGTCTGAGCTGGATTCCTTTTCTAAGCCGTCTCTGATTTAATTCTTATTTAAGAATCACGTGTAACAGTTAGAAGTGAGACTTCCACGAGAATAAGCATATGACAGAGATGAAAAGCTATTCCATAGAAACTCTAAAAAACAAGAAAATTATAGAAGCTCGAGCCACTGTGGTTGTACTGGCTTTTGCAGAAGTCCATTTGCAGGTGATTCCCATTATAAAGAAGTAGACAAAGACATAATTGGTTGCTACAAACAACCACTACCTCCCCCTTTCAATCTTTCTCTCCAATTTCAGGTTTTTTCTTACTCCGTTACTCTCTGAGGATGAGAAGAGTGTCTAGCAGCTTCTACTAGACTCGGAATGAAAACACATCTAAGTCAGGCATAGCTACCTCTTAGGAGATATAAACAAGGGGAAAAAAATGTGTACAGTATTGGCTTTTCCTTGCATTGTAAGACACGAAGGGGGAAAAGGAACATAAAAAGATGCGGCCCTACGACAGAGAAATGCTTTGGCCAGGGTGGTGAAGGCAGGAGGCAGAGATCTGAAGGAGGGAGCGAGGTCGACCATTTGGAACGAGGGGAAAATTAATTTAGCCAGGAGTGGGCTGTCAAAGGTGGTGATAATAGCAGGAGGTGAGATGATGATAGCCTTGATGTGGGAATGCTTACTGTGGGCTGCTATGGCATGCTCCTGTGCACACATTATACACACACACACACGGGTGCACACACTCATGCAAACGCGGGCACAAGTTATCTTTGGATTGGTGTACATGAATATGATAAAGTACTTTCAAAGTCACTCACACAAGCACGTGAACACGCACACTTGAATGTCTTTGCTGTATCAGTTCTCACAGATAAGTGAGCCCTTGCTGGGATGTCTTTTTGAAAATGGGATTTTTCCCAATTTCCCCAATTTCACAGATGTTGCATCTACTGACAGGGAAGAGCAACTTTAAAGACAGGCCTAACTGATAGCAAGCTAACTCTTCCTACTCCCTTGTAGCTCACAAAGCCTTTCTGGGAGACACCTGTGTGAGACATACTGTATCTATCTACCAATTCTAGAGATCTCTGTCTGTGGCTCGCATGTCTCAAGAACTTTTCATTTTATCGGGTTCACACTTGTGTATTGTATTGTTAAGGGCCCAAGGAAGTGCAGTGTCGAATTTGGTGCAATTTGGCAAATATGACACATTCAATATAAATACAGGTGACCAGTGCTCTGTAAAGGGCGGCGGTTGGGACTCATCACAGTGGGTGCATTATCGATCAGTCGGTGACGTTCAGCGTGCGGAGTCAAGCTTCACCAAACCTTGAATTAACAGGTGAACGGCTCTTTGTGCATGAGCCAGGACGCAGCTTCAGGGTTCTGCAGACTGACTACAGCAGCTGGTCTTTACTTGGCACGGCACAATTACTGTGTGTCACTTTCCAAAGACCATTACAAACAGCCAGGTTTAGAACACAGCATGAACTCTGCCCTTCAGCAAACATATGGCAGGAGGAAATCCTTTAAGACTGAATGTATGGATCACTTAAATACTAAAATATTAGTTGGTTTTCTGCCTTTCATTCTCTTCTTGTGTGTGTGAGTGCTTGGAACACACACAAGAAGAGAATGAAAGACCCCAGAACATCTAAACAAAACACTTCTCGCTTCTTCCGTCTTTTCCTGCCAGGATTCGGTGAGTGAAAGATGGCAAGTGAAGAGATGGTATCTAGTTTTCCAGGTCATTAGTACCCGGCATGGTGTGGTGTAATGTTGCGTCTCTAATGCCCACAGCCAGTCATGTTCACTAATGATGTTGAATCACCACCACGGGGTGCCTGCTCCTCACTCTGATGATGGTGGTGTCAGTGGTGATGATGTTTGTCATGGGCACATTTAAGGAGCAACACTTAGTTGATAATTATTGCACTGGAACACCAACGCCATCGAGGAGCTACAGCGGCTCTGGAGACTGCACTGTCAACCAGCACTCTGTAACCAGCACTCTGTAACCACCAAATTTCTCTCATATTCTACCGTCTCTCATCTTCATGAGTGTCCCTCTCTCAGTTTTTCAACCTCTCAGTTATTTTTTGTTGTATCTGCTCCTGCTCAGTGAGGATTAACAAGTCAACTACCCTGTCTTCTCTCCATGAATTCTCTCGCTACATCTTCTCTGTGTGTACGTTCTTAGCTCTTTTTTCCAGTTTGTCCACTCTCTCCAGGACTAAGGTCTTCTACAGTTCAGGTGCCCTGGAGTCCTCGAATCCTATCATTAATTTCTCTGTGTATCTTTTACCCCCCAATCCATCTGGAGTTTTTTTCTCCTTGTCTCCTGGTTTCAGGGCCTTTATCGTCCCAGGTTCCAATCTCATATCATTCCATATTTATTCCTCTCTTACAAGGAACCACTTCTAAGGCTGGAGAGACAAAAGTGGGTCTCGGATGGCTTTGAAGTGACAATGGTCTAGATGGTGAAAGCGCTATTCCTAAAGGATATTCCAAAATACCGCTGTTCACAGTGGGATTTTCATTCTAGCTGAGTAGAGGGCACCTTTTAACTTACAGCCAGTGAAGCTCTCATAATTTTGTGTCTCTCAAATCCCCCATTTCCTCTTTTAGCAGACAGAAAAAAAGTTGGAAATGAGGCTTTGAAGGATTCTATAAGTCAGTGGATAGCATTTCAAGGGTTAACTTTTACAAAATGCATCAGCTTCCACTCTTAATAGGAACAGTGCACATTACAGCATACAGGAGATTGACTATATGTGATTGAAATATTTAAGAGCTAAAAGTGAATGGACACAGAGAGGGATACAAAAACCTGCAGTTTACACTTTGATTCCTTTTAAAAGCCATTTCCAAATAACTTGCTCTGTGTTTTTGATGGGGAAACATGCTTTTATTGTTTGGGGTTATTGTTTTCAATAAAAGGGGTCTGTCTTCCTTTCAGAATCTCTGAGTCTTTATTAGTTTTTAAAAGTGGCAATTACCCTTTAAAGGTCAAACAGCCAATCAGGCCACTTCCCTAGACTGGCAGTTTTTAATGACCTTACTGTGGCATGCATTAATGACCTGGGTATGCAAGATGTTTAATGCTGCATTTACATTCAACCTTTGTTTCCACACTCGCTGTATGCCCTATACATTTTTCTGTTATAAGTCATGTCTACACAGGTTCAGGTATTTACCTATAGGTATTACATAAGGTAATTTCCTTAAGCCTATGCTGTAGTTTGCTGCAATGCATTTCTGCAGTACAAGTGACAAATAAAACCATTATGGCAATCACTTGGTAATCTGTCAAAATCAAGATTTTTCATGCTGCATGAGCAACACATGTACAGTCATTAAACAGCAAAACAATCCATTTATAATTCATGGCGTAATACTGGTGTGAAAGACTTGTTTAAACAGAAAACCAGACATCACAGTGCAAGTGTTGTCGATCTGCTATTCCCAGAGGTTGCTTTCATAAGAACGAAAGCTTTACTCCACTCCTCTTTCCTCTCGTCTTGCAGAGTGCCAGCATTCATTCACACTGCAATCAGAGTAGGGGATGGGTGCACCGATACCTAAGTGCCCAGATGGCTAAACACACAAGCATTAGACCCAAGGGAAGCATCCACGCAAGGAAGGGAATCACATGAGGGCACACACCCACCCACCCACATTCATGCCAATACGCAAGCTTGTCGGATGCAAGGAATGACAGCTCTGTAATCAGCAGGTACTGATCGGACCCCCATAGAGAGGAGAGGAGAGAGGGAGAAGGAGAGGAGAGAGGGAGAAGGAGAGGTGAGGAGAGGGAGAGGAGGACGAGAGGAGAGAAGGACAAGAGTAGAGGAGAGGAAATGAGCTGTCACAAGGCCCTTCAAAGAAGCATAGGGGGTCTGAATCGGAATTGGATCGCAGTTTTAATGAGAGCCTGTCAGCACCAGGTGCCTGCTGAATGCTGCCCCCACCCCACCTCATGAGTGTGCACACACACACCCCCAACCACACACACATCCTCACTTTGCACTCACTCACACAACCTGGCCCGTGCCATCCACGCTCAGTGGGGTCTCTCCATTTCCCTCCTCATGAGGAAGAGGCAGATTTACAGTTCATCAGGCTGTTTTTCACTCACATGTGATGAAGATCCATCTACACTGAAATCCCCAAGTGATTGGAGCGAGGGCCCACGCTGAGTGCACTCACAGACCAATATAGATATGCATAGGCATCATCTACAATTATCTACAATTGACTACAGGAAACATGAAATGTGGTAATCATAAAATCAGAGGCGAGATGCTGCAGCTGCCTTGCCACATATACTCGCACACTCACAGAAACAAACACTGAATTTAAATGTTAACTCAAGATTGATCAGTGTGTGCTGAAGCCTGAACACATTTGCACAAATTTTTATTGTCAATATAATGCACAAAGAAGGAATTAGTTTGATAAAACTGGATTTAATGTTCATCAAAAAAAGAGATTAAATACACTGATAAAATACATGTGCGCAATAATGATCACATGGAGGATTCATTTGAAATGTGTTAGTATCACAAACAGCCACCAATGGGCAAATTTACACTGGTTGAAAATACAGTACTTCCAGTAACATTAACTGGCCACATTGATCCAATGCGTCAGAATAGATCTCCTCTCCCCCCAACTGGTGGAGGCCACCAGTTTCTAGAGGTTTCTTCCAGTCAATGAGGGAGTTTTAGTCTCTCCACAGTCGCCAAAGTGTTTGCTCATTGTGGGAACTGTTGGGTTTCTCTATAATTTTGAAGGTGTCGTCCTTTTATGTAAAGTGCCTTGAGATGATGTATATTATGATTTGGCGCTATACAAATAAAATGTAATTGAATGTGTTATATACTGCTTTTATTGGTTATAACCATTAAAATGAAATAGATGTGTTATGGTTATGAACAACAAATTTATACTGTTCTATGTTCGTAGAACCAGATTTCCCTTCAACTGTGTGTGTATCTGTGTATGAGTATATGTGTGTGTGTGTGTCTCTACTGCAGGTGAAGTATTGCTCACTCAGCACTGTCCTGCCCCTTGGGCACCACCACACGCCTGCCTGCCTGCCTCCTGTCCAGCCACAATCAATTGCACAGTCCCGCAGAGTCCCCCCCCCCCCCCCACACACACACACACACACACACACCTAAACTTTGTCACACACACCCTGACCATTAAGATTTTCTCTCGTCATCCAGCCCATTGATCTGAGGCAGGAGCAGAGAGAGAGAGAAGAGAGGAAGAGGTGAGAGAGAGAGTCTGAGAGAAATATTGAAAGAAAGAGACAGAGAGGTGTTGGCATGACGATTAACCTTGAAGGAACAGTGTCAATGTTAGATTAAGAGGGTGAAGTCACCTCAGGCTTGGTCGGATATATCTGTTTGTATGCCCTGCTTAAGAACTAATTATGTGAAAATTACATATGCAGGAATACCCTTAATGTGTTGAAACCACCACTCATCAAATTCAACGCATAAATTATTGAATTACAAAACACAATGTACAGGTATTCCCCTTTGAATGCTTGTGATATGATGTAATGGAATTCTTATATCTCATACGACATGAAGCCTTTAGCTGGGACAAAGACCTTCACATTTTAACATCATGTCTACATTGTTAGACATGCTGAAAACCTCTCAGACTGTGCACAGACTGCTTTGTGTATGACTCTCCGTGTGTGTGTGTGTGTGTGTGTGTGTGTGTGTGTGTGTGTGTGTGTGTGTGTGTGTGTGTGTGTGTGTGTGTGTGTGTGTGTGTGTGTAGAAGCGCTTGGAGAGCTGATTCTTTTAACTAACTCAATTCTTTTCAGACTGTCCAGCAGTATTGAATCAATTCAGGTACTTTTGATTCACCTTTCCAAAAATGTCAATTTAGTTTCCAAGAAAATAAGAAATGAAAAGCAGCAGCATCACAAAACAAGAGAAACGCTGCAGACTCCACAAGATCTTATTTGAAAAGGGCACAGGTCCAGCCGCTATTAATCTAATCCAAGTGAAGCTGGTTTAACTTTCTCAAGTTCCAAGTTACATACTGTTCATGTGCAGTATTTTAAATAATGGTGAATGTGAATTCATTCTGCAGCTAACCTGTTCTCACTGGTTGTCAAGGCATTTCAACAAGCACTTTGTCCATAAAGACATATTTCACCGGGTTTTGATTAGAGCCCAATCAATTAGGATTTTTGGAGGCACATGCCCATATTAGGGAGTAATGTTGAGGCTTGATATGTCACAGTTTAATCATATAAGTTTTTATAAATAACTTTAAATTGAAATGTCTACAACCATACATTTGTTGGACTGATCAATAGGGACAACAGAGAATCAAAACCCGGTGCAGCTGAAATTTTGGTTTGCATTTAAAATAAAACTGAGGTGGGGCGCCCGCTCTATCAGTGGAGCTAGCAGGCGGAGGCAAATGCGGAGGCTGGAGCCCTCTTGCAGTGGCTGCAGGTTTGTTTCCTTCCCGGCCCTTTGCTGCATGTCTTCTCCACTATTTCTGCCTATATCACACTTGTGCTGTCCTATCAAAAATGCCAGAAAATAGCTTAGAAATAAATAAAATAAATAAAACTGGAGTTGCAAAAGTTGAAGGCAAATGTTTCTAACCATCCACTGTTCCACAATCACAACACAAACTTCCCCTGTCATTGTTTCAATGTCAAACTGTAGCCTGTTTATAGTCGCGTCACCTTCCTGTAATACTTTCAAGGAGGAGGGAAAAAGTATTTCTCTCACTTTTTTTGTATGAAGTACATATTTGCATTTTAGGACATTGTGCTCGTTTCACAAAATCTCAGGAGGCTCAGCCGTAAAGTGGAGTGACAGATTGTCCTTTTCTGTCTCGCGGATCACTTTGGCAAAGGTAGCGTGCTGACAAGAAACACTCTCAGCAATAATAATTACAATGAAAGAAGTATTGATAGTTATTTATGGGACAGGACTCACATTAAACAGTCTCATAGATTAGGCGTAAATGCATCAAGTCTAAATGGCGTAATATAGCGTTCCTGGAATATTGCTTTTTCACAGACTTGCTTCAACCCATAAGGGCTAATAATTCATGGGGAGTGAAAGAGAGGGAGGAAGTCTGGCTATTGCTGCTTTGTTAAGTAGTTGAGCTTTTTTTTAAATAAACGTCACATGCATCTTCCTTTAATGAACAACAGGGGTTAAATCCAGAGCGCGCGCGCACACACACACACACACACACACACACACACACACACACACACACACACACACACACACACACACACACACACAAGCAAACAAACACCAACGCATTCACACAGAAATTCTTTCAGAAAAACACAGACTGATGCACTCCATCAATATACAAAGAAAACACAAGAGAAGAAATGTGCAGGAAAAGAAAATCGCAAGAACTGTTGTAAGAATGTAAGTCTGTGCTCGAGCTTTGAGGGAAGAAAAAGAGTCAACAAGTGCTCTATTGTTGCTTTTGTTTGTTCCCACGAAGGTTTAACAAGAGAGTCTAATACTCTTATTGTTCTCTCCCAACGCCACACAGCACGATGAACTTCACAGTATTTAACTCCTGACAGTAAGGCACCCAGTCAAACTACAGCGTGCACGTCTACACACACAGACCCACACACCCGCAGAATAAACTACCTCCATGTTATGATACATTATAAAAGAAAAGCAACAGACTTTGGGTGTAAAGATTTAACTAATGAATCAATATGCTAAGTGAGCACCGGTTTCGCAATAAAGCCCGGGGAAAGCGTTTTAATGTGACACTGCTGACGCATATCAAGAAAATTACTAGTTCCTCGCAAACACGCATTATGGGCAAGAATGAGGCACCAAGTTAATTAAGTAGATTAAAACTCTCCAGGCCTGGGCCACGCCTTGCGAATATTGAGGGATCTGCAATAACAATCTCGGAAAAACAAGAGCAAACACGGAAAGAAGAGGGAGGAGCGCGACAGGAGATATGATGAAATGGGGTAATAAAGAAGAAAATCCAAGGACGCAGGATGCCTGCAAACCTGAGAGTGGAGTCAAAGGAGACAAATGGGACACAAATGGATGCAGATGAGATGCAAAGAAGAATGACATCAGAGAAAGCAATGAGGCCGAGATGGAGAGACAAAGGCATCAAAGGCTGAGTAATGCTAAATTTATTCCTGTCCGCGTCTACTCCATCTAACTCCTCTCCATTTCCTCAGAGTGCAAACAGCTCTCCATCAACGTGAATCATCTTTCTCTGTTGGACACACACACACGGTCTGTTTTACAGGGTCATTCACACATCCCTCTTTCTCACTCTCATAATCCCAGAGTATCTGTCTGTGTTCAGATGTGGGCTCGTTGACATTGATAGGAATTCTTTACTTAACGGTACTCCTCTCCTCCCTTCAGCGGAAACAGGATTACTAGACATCCACTCCGGAGCCCTGCCGACCAGATATGAGGACAGAAAGCAGCGACAAGAAAAGAAGACATAACTTTCATTCTCCTTATTCCTCACACAGAAAAATGTCTTCGCATGGTTGATTTTCTTCAACTCAACCTGATGCCTAATCATCGCATTTAAAAATCACATCTGACAGAGAGCATTGTAAAGATTTGTGCGTGAACAAGCTTTGCACTCGTTTGAGCTCAAGTGTTATTTTTCTTATTAACGACAGAATGACGTGTCAATTGTGTCTTTTTGTCAGAGGCATTCATCAAACCAGCTTACACTTGACAAACACAACTATTACCATTATAAAAGCGCTTGGTTTGAAATCATTGCCTCTTTCTGCCTCCGCTCTTTATTGTGAGCAGCACCGTACCTATCACTCTATCTGTCAAACAGGGTTTCAACAAAAAAAAATTCAAGAGAATACACTGTCATCTTCTCCTTCGAAAAACAAGATCTGCACTTGACAGAGAGAAAAGGTGAGAGATGAAAGAAAGGGGGAAAATAGCAGAAAAGACAAATCACGAGAAGAAAAGACATGTGGCAATTAGAAGGAAGGGAGAGAGAGAGGAAGGCAGGATGTCAGCACAGAATCTGTAACATAGTTCATTTATCTGGTATATCGTTTATGTCCATTCACAAATCATAGGATCATTAGAATGTTCATGTCATTTTTACCAAAAGACAACCAAGATGAATTCACACCGGAGAGTTGTGAAATTTCAGTGTTCAACAAATTTACAACCATGTTTATAAAAGCAGTGTATGTACTTGCAGAGTTTTAGATTAAAATCTGACCTTTATAACCTCAGCATAGCCTTTAAAACTTTCTGACAGTCCCCTTCTGAAGCCATGTTTAAATTCAGAGTATTTTTCATCAAGAGCCATGAATTATACACAAATGAAAATGTTGAAAAACGCTAAATGTCAACAGAAGTGAAATAAAAAAAATCCTAAGTGCACCCCCTGATATGGATCCACAGTTTAATGGGTGCGTCTCTGACTCGTACCACATCCTTCGACCAAGTTTCATGGTAATCAAGCAAGTAGTTTTCACAAAATCCTGTTTCCTGACATACAGACAAACACACGCAGACAAAAACATGACTATCTAAAAACTCACTTCCTAATCTGTCACTTTAGGTAAAAAAAACATGGGGCCCGATCTTACACCCGACACAAAACAATGCGAAGCAGGAAGCGGCAAGTGCAATGTGTCTTCCAGATAGACAGTTATCATATTTCCGTCCAGTGCCCATTTGATTTAAATAGCAAATGTACTTGCACAAATGAGGTGTGGTCCGGCACATTGTTGATACATTGTTAAATTTAGGTAGTGGAAAGTAATTCTGCTTTCCACTATATGTTCTTGCACAGACAGTTGGATATTGCACCTGCACTCTGCTTGTTACACACAGAGATGATCTGCTGCTGCACAAAAGGAAACCGTTTCATGTGCAGAAAAATGTTCTTTCTTACCTTTTTCTGCAAATCCACCATTATAATAGCAATCTGCCAAGGTGCTAGCACTCCTGGCTCTTAGAGTGAATGCGAGACGGCACGGTGATTGGTGTATTGCATGTTATGTTCAAAACATCCATGATCAATCAAGAGATAACCTCTTTGAACCATGCACCTGGCGCAGTGACCCTATTTCCCACCGCTGAACTCACACAAGTGGATTTGGACACACACCATAATATCATTAAAATCAAGTCTCCAACCATCTGAGCCATGTGATGAATATTGTGTATTTTGGACAAATAGTGACATAAATGAAAAAACAATTCTCAGGGTCCTTTGTAAAGTTGACACCAGCATATTAAATTGATAGAGCTTTCATGAATGACTGTACATACAGTGTGTGTCTGAAAGAGGTTTAAGATAGAGGGACAGGTTGATGTAGGAGAGAGAGTGAGAGCACCATGCTCCATCAGTAAATCAGGCCTGACGGAATGACCTTTGATAACCCCAGACAGAAAAGGTTACATGAACGGCAGAGAAAATGGGTGTATCTGTCACTTACTAGCTAGCTATAAATGATGAGTGGTATGTGTGTGTGTGTGTGTGTGTGTGTGTGTGTGTGTGTGTGTGTGTGTGTGTGTGTCTGATCGAACAAAGAAAATCTTTCATTCACCCACAAAACATTAACAATATACTGTAAAAATCACTTCATATATTTTCTCCTTCTCTGTTAACTGAAGGATACAGAGAATATTTTCTGTGGTGCTGCACATTAACACAGGTAGATCTGTTATATGGACTGTAACACACTGTTCACCACATTTAAAAACAAACGATTCTCTTTTCAATGGAGAATAAAATAAACACACTGTATATAACATGGTGGTTGAAATGCCAACATACATCAATTCCAAATAAGTATTTTACTATACGTCTGTGTGCCTCTAAATAATACAACACCATCGCAGTGCAACCTTTAGCCAATTCATCAATGTCTTTGTTGCATTTGCTGCTTTAACCATCCAGTGTCCTGTAGGTCTGTTGCACTTTTGTCTAGGAAAGATCACTTTGCAAAGTATTTTGTTCAGAATTAAATGGTAGCACCTACAAAGTGCTCCATTGATAAGATATGCAATGAAAAGACATTCCACTGTTGGTGAGCCTGTTTGTTTGCTCTCTGAGAGCTGCAGCATGACTGCAGTGACCACAGCCAAGAATAAAGAGAACAGCTTCAAAGCTGCAGCTTAAAAATTTAGTTTTCAGGTGGTTCAAATCCCGGTTACACATAATTATATTCGCAGTCATCAGCACCTCTAAGGCACTTTAATAATAAATGCTTTGGTGAAGCGCATGATGGCTGTGCTCAACAGCTTCCTTATTATAGCTCGCAACACTAATTTATATCCCAAGCTAACACCAGTTGTCCAAGCCCCTGATACCCGCTGAAGTCCCCTATGCCCCCGTGGAGCCAAATGTGCTAAATTAAGCTTACGGTATTTTACAAACCTCAGCGACCTGTGCTATCTAATAAACTACTAATGGAGGGAAACACAGGCATCTCATTAGAGGGTTGCCAAAAGACACACACACACACACACACACACACACACACACACACACACACACACACACACACACACACACACACACACACACACACACACACACACACACACACACACACACACACACACACACACACACACACACGAGTTGAAGCAACTTTCTTCTGGCTCTGAGCCGGACATTAATGATGTTCCAACTGGTTTTAACAACTATTTATTTATGGAGGGAGTAATTTTGCAGCGTAGTGAACCTGATAAAGGTGTTTAGGGAATTCTTATGTATTAATCAACCTGCAGTGTCTGTCTTTTTCTGGAGGAGAGGAAAGGAGAGGAGAGGATGTACACACACACGCACACACACGCACACATTTCATTTGTAAACAGAGGGGAGACAGCTATTTAAATAGCAACTTGGTGACAATGGGCTGTGATTGACAGCAGAAGGAGGGGTTTGATGGGAGGATTCTGTCAGCGACTGATAACAGCTGTCGGCTTCACTCACCAGAGAGACAGAGACAGAAAGCCAAAGAGAGAGAGGGGGAGAGAGAGAGAACGAGAGAGAAAGAGACGCGCACACACACCTAAAAAGATGCACAGTAATGCACCCCTGCATATATTTCCAATTTAAGTTCTTGCTTGCGTCATTCCTAAGTTACATAATGCATATGGAAATCGGTAGATTACAGAGTCCATCATGTAAATTTCTGTCCTCACAAACAATCCATCGCAGCCTCACACTGCTCTGTAGCCCAGATGACAAACAGAGATGCAAAGTCTCTCTCACTCACACACACACACACACACACACACACACACACACACACACACACACACACACACACACACACACAGACTTATTTAACATTCATCGGAGTGAGGATGGGGTAATGAACGGGAGTCAACAATGAATTATGGATCATATTCTAATGGTTGACTTACCCTTCTCATTACTGGCATGCTAATGTGATTGGGAAACAAATGATTATCAGCTTTATTAGAATGGGAAAAAAGCTAAAGTGAGGGCATAGGGCTCATGATCCTCAGGACTCAATGACTGTTTCACCTGAAGAGAGGAGACTTGACACAGACGGTAAAAGGGAATCATTATACACTATCCAAAGTCTTAAAATTGTTACTTTATCTTTTCTTTGTATTAATAACATTATTCGGACACATCTTTGAATCTAACAAGACACACGTTTAACCTGTATGCAGTTATGGTTTGTCTTAAAAGTTTTTTCTTCCAGCAAATGTGTTCAAAGTTTGGAGTATCACATGATTAATTCCTCCCTGCAACAAAATACATTCACTAACACTGGTTTCTGCACCAATCTGCACAAAACCTACAGCTCCAAACTGATGTAATACATTGGAGTGCATGCATACGCTCCCTCGGGCATTTATCACAGCACTGGTCAAAGTGGAGACATCTCCAACAATCCATCTTTCAGCTTATTGGCACCAAAAGACTTGCTTTTATGCTTTGCGCAGAGATTTATGAGCAACTACAGCCGAGTGTGGCTGCGTGTGTGTACGTGCATGAATGCATACATTAGCAGCATGCGCACACCTCGCAGTCTGGGAGGGATCGGGTTGATGTGCTTATTGACACCTCACTTCCCTGTGTCCCATCTCCCCTCCCTCCATCCATCTACCCCTCAATCCATCACCTTCCTTTAAAAGCCTGTTAGGAAACCCAATACCTTTCATTAGCACAAAAAGATTAGCCTTTTAGCATAAATGAAGTGTGTGTGTGTGTGTGTGTGTGTGTGTGTGTGTGTGTGTGTGTGTGTGTGTGTGTGTGTGTGTGTGTGTGTGTGTGTGTGTGTGTGCATGCATGTGAGAGAGAGAGAGAGAAAGAGAAGGTGCAGGAGGGATAAATAAAGATAATCAAAGATGGCTGTGCCAGACAACCACTTAGCTTAACCCACAATAATCTGAGCGCGTACAAACACAATCACACAGTTACACACATAGTTACAGGATATTACACAGCTCACAGCGCTGATATTGACGGGTTTGGAACAATTTTAAGAGTTTCATCCCATAATAAGACACCCACCATTAGAGAAATCTGACAGATGACTTGATGTCTGGCAGGAAAGTAAAGCCGATTATGGATTATTAAAGTCATTGAGTCATCTTAATATCTTTGCTTGCAAAATAGTTGGGGCTTTGATGATACAATGAAATGTTGAAACGTTAACTGACAGATTTCAGATGGAATGGAAAATGGATAAAATAACATAAAAGATGTCAAGAAGGATTTTGCACTAAATATCCTCACAGCAATAATTTTGGTGAATTTACTATGAGAAAAGACATCTGATCATCAATATACCTTCACATACATAAGCTCCTATTGACCTCCAGCCTCACTTAAGAAACAGCTATACCATATTCTGCTGATAAAGGCAAGTGGATTACAGAAAAAAAACCCTTATATGTTTCAATGAGATTTGTGTTGATTTTTTAAGTGTGTGATTGTTTCACACCAGGGAACATGGCTGTGTTAGGTCATTGAACTGTAAACTGAAAAAAAATCACACAAGGTAGGTGTGAAAGCACCCATTGGCTGCAAAGGATTTGCCATAAAATATTAAATATGATGACTTGTTTGACTTCATTAATATCTGTCCTTTTACTTTAAAACTATGGGCACAGTATGTAACTGCTCCACAGAGTCCTTTATATATTCATGTATATGTATATCATGTATATAATCAAATTAAAGTTGAGAATTGGCCTTTAAATGTGCTGAAGCTTGAAGATCAAAATATGTGACCTTCCAAATGCCGGACTGTATGTGACTTGGCTTATTAGACAATATATAATGTAGGTGACTAACTGCTTTTCCTGCACTTGACCATAAATATTAGCAGTTATGGACTGATCATTTGCATTTCTGTTATAAGGTGCTTTTAATAAGTTTAATGGTTTAATCAACACTGGGTTTTTACAATTGCAAATTTAGGTCAGAGTATGTCTGCTCCAGTATGTGTTTGCAATGTTTTAACGGCCGACTGTGCGCAGCCATTACTCCTGGGAGCAATAAATATTTGTATTCATTCATAACAAAGTATGATGTACGTACACACACACACACACACACACACACACACACACACAAATTTACACACAAAAACTCATAGGCATCAGAATATGAATCCTGTCCTGTTTATCACACAGACACACACTCATTAGGCCCATCTTTAGTAAGCTTGATGGACATTCCATCAGTAAAAACAATACCAATGCATTTCCCTTGGGATAAGACGCCCGCCTGTTAATCTATCAGCCAAACACACCTCACAGCACATACACACAAACAGAAAACACAGTTATTTAACCCACTATTTCCCTGGAGAGAGGGTCTTTAACATTAACAAAGCAGCGTCCAATCACTTACATGCTTTTCCCTGGTGCCACACAAAACAATCTGGAGACGAGATTACACCCATACACACACACAAACATAAAAGTACACAATCAGTCAAATACACACACATGCCTTCACCTAATACCCATCAGCTTTTGGGACAGAGGAAAATCTATATTTCATCTGAGAAGCTGAGGTGTTTGTGCGCACGCTGAGTCTGTTTGTCATTAGGCCTAACCCCTGTGGCTCACCTAATCAGGTTGCTGTGTATGTGTGTGTGTGTGTTTAATTCTGTCTGTGAAGGTTTGAGAAAGGAGAGAATATGACTCTGTGTGTCTGTGTGTGTGTGGTTGACAGTGGAGAGTGTAGAGGAGTGGGAGTTGGGGGACATGGAATCGTGCAAGCACACACTTGAGGCACAATTAAAGTTATCGATCACAGCATGCTCTCACACAGAGATCAAGGCTTAACCCTGATCAATGGCTAATCTGTTTGTCTGTGTGTGTGCACTGGTTTTATGCATCATTTCAATTTTCATTTTTCCAGCCGTATTAATATTCTTAGACTTAATATATCTTTTACAACCAGGTTCTAACTTCATCATCAAACTTTGATGCTGTGCTAGCAAGCCTATGAGACTCTACTCAGGCACCACAGTGTTTGAGGCTATTTCTAGAATTAGCATGATGTAATGGCCTCACATGCCCACAATGCTGACACCACGATAGGCATTTATAATGTTGACCATGTTTCCTAAGATTTGCTCATTTGTGGTCAAAAACTTGAATTTTGACTTGAGGACACCTCCTCTCATGATAAAAAATCTAAATCACCAAATCTTTCTTTTGCAATTTTCATGGCAATCCATTAAATATCAGTCAGGATATTTAATTCAAAAACAGGAATATGAACCTCGTTTCCACTTGAGAAAAACTCAAGGGATCACCAACTCATCTTCTGTCTACCCAAAATTATTAAGAATATTTAGTCTGCACCAAACTAGTGGCCCAACTGATCAAGACTAAGTGTGATGGGCGGTGAACAAAAAGAGCAACTTAAAACCGGAGGGGATCGTGGCTTTTATTATGACAAGCCTTCTTCCTATACTGAAGTGTCCATGAGCAAGATTCTGTTGGCTGTGAGAATTAATTTTCCGGTTCGCAAACATCTCAAAAAAGATTGAGATTAAAAGAAATTCTAAATAAACAAGCTAATACATTTAATATGATGCATATTTGTCAGTCAATAAAAATAATGAAATGACTAATAAACTCATTATATAGTTCAATAGTACATGAAGTTGGTTACATTAAAACTGTGCTGAGATGTGGAGGATCTCACAGGCAATGCTGAGCTTTCTTATCAGGTCAGCATATTACGCCATTCCAAGTCCTGGAAATGTACATCTCTGTTATCACTCAGAAGAGAACTGTTACCTCTGTGATGCCCCGAACCCCAGCTTGCAGCACAATCTGTCATGCTGCAAGGCAACGTTGATATTGTTGCAGACAGACATTGTTCTGTGGTCCTCTGATCACAGTGTGGAAGAAATCCTCGAGAGGAAGAAGAACAGTGAGCTGCCTGTGGCAGGAACTGAAGCAGGTTGGAAGGCATCTACCTGCCCAGTAGAAGTTGGCTGCAGATGCTTGGATGGGAATTCCACTGAGTGATTCCTAAAGGCACTCCTGGGTCCAGGCAGAAGAAGGCACTCCAAGAAGAGCCTGAGGAAGCTGTGTGAAGAGTTTCTGGCTGTGGCTCAGATGGAAAGTAGCAAAGTTGGACAGACGAGAATCTTGGGGTCAGCTGCAGGGACCAGCAGGGAGACATCCCTACTGACAACTCTGCAGCTGACCTGGTGGCACCATCAGAGGTGTGAGAGGCAGCACTGCACAGCGGGGAGAGACTACCTGCACTTCCAACTGTAAATACGAATGGATGGAAATCTTACATGATACATTCATCTTATATATTATGCCAATTTTTTTTTTAAGCATCTGGAAGCCCAGCTTGATACTCTGCCATCATGACCAGCCAACCTTGACTGAAGCCTCAACTCTGCACTCAGCAAACAATTACTCAGTCTCCCACAGCATTTCAGTGGAAATCTGTCCACTCTCCTTAAAGTAACATTGGAAGAACAAGTGCCTTTTTGTTAATAAGGACATCAGACAGCACCAGAGTTAACCTATATGCAACATTAAACAAATTGCTGGTCACTGCAATAATTGCCAATGAATGCCCCCAAAATGACGGACAATCAGTCTCTGTGCCCTGCCATTTTATTCATCAGAGAGAAACCTCAGTCTATCATTTCCCCTCTGTCTACCTTCATTAGCACATCTTTGCCGTGTAATGGCCAAGCACTGGCAGCCAATCAGAGTAGTGTAGTCATTTAAAAGGGGGATGGTGGTACAGTTGGTGTGTCAGTGTAATTCCCCGCTTTGTTCTCAGACATATTTTAATGGAACCATGGAAAAGCTTGGTTGCTTTCACCTCATTTGGTTAAACCACTGAGCATGAAAAACATATGGGGTACAGTGTGGTATTACTCTTTAGATAATCACATGATAGTGGAGGTTAAAAGGGAAGGCCCCCGAGGTGAGACAACTCTGCTTAAGAGCTTTACTTTTGTCACTTCTCATGAAAGTGAGAAATGTTCATTTTGATCCTCTTTTTTTACAATAACCTCTAAAACGCTGAACTCACTTACAATGCTATCCACTGCTGGAGATGGTGGGGTTTGTATAATTTGTATTTGTTCAGAGGCTACCCAGGTGGATTTCACTCCTCTTTTATTGTTTTATCGTCTTAATATCTCTGAGGTGAGCAGATGATGATAAATCAATAGAAACAATACTTTTTCTCTGTGTCAAAGACCAAGGGAACACTCAGTGTGAGTCTGTGCAAACATTCTTCTATTGTTTTGTGTGTGCTAGTATCTATGTGAATACCTATAGTAAGATGTTTACCATAGGCTTGCAGTGAAGTTTGCAAGATCCAATTCAACTATTGACAAGACGCACATAAAATAACCCATCTCTCCAGAGCATATATGGAATTTATAAGCAACAAGAGGATGGAAGAGGCATGGGTAAAAAAATTGAATTAGACGATCCAGGGGAGCCTGATAGAGAAACAGCCCCATCTACAGGACCACAGCATGGGTGTAAACAAATTCACAACCCCTCCTTAAACAGGGTGGGTTGTGTACCATACTTTAAATTCCTGTATGTCTCTTTGTCTCAGCAAAGCTTAATGAGCCTCCTGAGAACACGCCCAGGTGAACTTGCTGTAAGAGGAAACTACCTGTGTCGACCACAGCACAGAACAATGCAGAAACAGAAAATACTGTATCTGCAGATTTTAGAGGAGACACTGCAGCACTTTGCCAGTGAAATGAGGGTGTTCTCTTACGCAGAGTGTTACCTTAGTGAACAATATCCTGGAAGTGGTCAGCATGGACTCAGCATTTCTCGACTCAAGTTGCTGGGGTCTCATCAACGAGTAGGCACAAACAGACACATTTGCACAAACACACACACACAATATACTCAGAAGAGAGCAAGCTCAGGACTTAAATGCACAAACACACACTTCCTGGGAGATCGGCCATGCTCTCTAACCCCTTCCTGTGCGCAGAGACCTGCCTCTCAAATATCACTGAGTCCAGACAGAGGAGAAAGACCTTTGCAGAACAAAGGGAAGGTCTGATAAGGAAGAGCTTGCTTGTGACTCCCTGCCTTTTCTCTTAACTACAAAGAGACTGTCTGCCCCTGGTGGGTCGTCCGAACTGTCCCCCTCTCTTGACTCATCTCTGGTGGGAGACAAAAAAAACCAAAGACATAGCAAAAGAAAAAATGGAAGGACAGGAGTGGGTTAGATTGGTGTGATGATTGAGAGATGAAGTCAGAGGTGTGTCTCTTTTTGTAGGTACCAAAGGTGTCAACCGGCTGCTTTAATTTTACATATTTACTTCCCCCAATAAAATAAAATAAAATACAAAGCTGTGCGACATATTGGCATCAGATAAAACGCACATTAAAGTGTGGTTTGCTTGTTCTCACCAACTCCACAGATCTCGGCCAACTGTGCTTTTCCATGTGTGTGTACGTGTGTTTTTTTGTGTGTGAGCACGTTTCCAAATGAGCTGGCAGCCATGCAGAGGTATGAGACAGATGTGTGTGTCGGTCATTACTGTAATCGCTCCATTTACTTCATCTGCCCTGGGAGGTTCGGCTGGTCAGCACCATCTGGACACACACACACACACACACACACACACACACACACACACACACACACACACACACACACACACACACACACACACACACACACACACACACACACACACACACACACACACACACACACACACACACACACACACACACACACACACACCCAATCGCCAGCCATGGCAGGGTTTCATGGGTAGTCGGCCAGCAACAAGAGGGAAGCTTTGAACTGATCATTACGGGTGTGTGTGTGTTTGTGACAGTGTGTATGCATTTCCCATCTTTATCACTGTCTCAATTTCTCCCTTCCCCTGGTGACATTTTTTCTCCCTGCTTTTCTCTTCTTGCTTTTTTTCTCCCCATGTCTCTATCCTCCTTTTTCATCCATTTTTGTGCTTCCCCTGAGTCCAGCTGCTGCAGAAATACATGAATCTGTCGTTTTTCCCTGGAGACTACAAGACAAAATGAAAAAGGCCATGGTGAGTGATACAAAAGTGCAGTTCGAAACACCCAGTGCCTGTGGAGATGATGGTCACCATGGTGTGTGTGTGTGCGTGCGTGCGTGCGTGCGTGCGTGCGTGCGTCTGCAGTTGAAAGATAGAGACCTCGAGCTCATCTACATGTAATTCCCTCCCCTGACTGAGGACGAGGAAAGGGTGATGAGGAAAGAAGTAGACGAGTGCTTTCGGAGAGAGACAGACAGAGTCAGGCTGAGACGCCGGACTCAAGAGCGGTAGCCTCATCGTCAAGTAACACGTAGTCATGGCAACAGCAAATGGAGAGAGTGAGGTAGAGAAGAAGAGGAAAAAAGAGGAAGAAAAGAAAAGAAAAGAGAGGGAGATGCTTTAGGTTGAACTACATTGCTGAGTTTAACAAAAGAGTTTTGCTACAATGGAGCAGAGTATTACATCAACCTACAGGTGATATTTCTGTTACAGTCAAGTGCTGAGAGTTTAAATATTTCCCGGGGATATTTTTTTCCATTTGGCCTCTTACTCATGTTTACATTACTCAGCAATGACTGTTGAGAACAACACTTGAATATTTATCACCAGTAGCCAGCCAAGAATATATCTCTATTCTGCTGTTGCTCCTCTGCTCCTTCATCACACTATTCTCCGTCTCATTTGTATTCTGTATGCTCGCCGCCCTTCCTCATTCTTCACCCTAGCATACACCCTCTCTTTTCTCCCCCCTTTGTCTCTCCATTGGCTCCCTCTCCCGTTCCTCTTGTTCCCCCATTGTCCTAAGATCTCTTTTTCTGGCCTCCATCCCGACACCCGACATCCCTGCAGAGTAGAGCTGACATTGGGCATGAGGTCAGAGAGATGGGCAGTCATGCTCCTGCTGTCAGCGGGCTCAAATAGGCTTAGATGCAGCGCATGTGAAGACACCCAAGGGATACCCTCCGCCAGCCTTAGGCTCCAGACAGCCATACGCACATAAATCCCACACATCCAATCTCAAACTTTTGTTGGCATATAATAACACACACATTCGCAAGTTAACACCAACAAAAACGGCACCCTTACATTTGATATAAAGGGCAATCATTGGAGCTGCCCGACACACATACACAAAATGATTATGTGTGTGTAGCAAACATACACATACACACATACAGGCATTCACTTATTCAGAGTGAGGCATGGAATTACAGATTTCTGAAAGGACAAATTCCCTTGGAGAGCTGCCATGGATTATTGGCTGGTATAGCCAGTGTTGTGAACAATGGAAATATTCACTGTCGATAAATGCTGAGCACTTGCTTAAAAGAAAATTAAGAAATAAACCTCTATAGGTCATTTACATCCATTAAGCACCTATATGTCATGTGAAGCGAAAAAACACTTCCATCCATTGTGCCCACAGGATTGAAGTGATTTCAAAAGTGAACTTTGGGTCAAAGGGAAGTGATTACAGAAAATACAGTGGCTGTTTGAACAAGGAAATCTTCTATAATGTAATGGGGAACAGTTAAACTACATTTATACACTATGTGGGATGTTTTACACGTGTTAAATTGTATTGTTTTGACAAGCCTTCTACTGGTTTATGGATCAAATAAATGACCACTACACTCAAATGTTAGAAATCTACTCTCTCCAGTCAGCCCATTTCAAATTGGGATATCATTACATCCATTTATTAAGGTTTAAGTCAGTAAGTTCAGGATCTTTGAAAAGGGTAATCATTGCTGCTGTATTATAAGTAACACAGTTACAGAAATGTCCCATTTCTTCATGTTTTTACATAAATGGCATAACATGTGTAATAGGATGTCACGGCTAAGGTCACTTTGGATTACATTTGCAGGATGATGTCAGAAGCATTGTGCCACACTGCCTCCATGTGGTGGTTAAATACACTGCATATATTAGTCAGAGAGGATCCGTTTATCTGGGTGACTTTGACTTGAAATAACTTCTCTCTGATTAGTATTAAACATTTTAAAACCTTTTAAAACCTTTTAAAAGCTGAACCTACTGGTCTTACCATCTGACACACTCTTAGAATCAGAAATTACTCAAATTGTTTAAAGTTACAAACCAAATAATAAATCTTTTCCTTATGCCACATGTTTGAAAACCTTATATGTATATTAAAAGTTTTAATATTTTTACCTTTCCTGGAGGTGTCACTGTAGTGAAAAGATCTCCCCTAAAGACTCAGGTTACAGGATAGAGTTACAGGCCCCACAGACCGTAGCCTGCACCAGCGCTGGATAGTGAGGTTACGTTGTGCTGTCACAGTGACAAGTTAAACTGTCCATCAAGGAGTGTATCAGTTCTCCCAGGTGATCGCCCTGAGAGCTGTAGAAGAGAGAGGGACGGAGAAGAAACATGAGGTTGGGATGATAGAAGGAGTTCATCAGTGTTACGTTTGGCCCAGTTTATAGCTTCTGATCTTGACAAGAAAGATTGAGGTGGGTTTGTACCTTTTATCACACACTGCGAGGTTCTCTTTTCTGGCTTCACAATCCCCATCACCAGCTGAGTCTCCATGGCCGAGTCCCCCAGGAGCAGCAGCAGTACCAGGAGTGGTTTAGGCAGCGGAAGTGCCAGAGGAGTGCGTGTTCCCCAGGAGCACTCTCTCAAAGCCGGGGTGGTGTTGTCAGATGAGAGGGTGGACTTCCTTCGCGAGCAGGCCTTTTGTATCCTGCGAGTGAAGACGGATAAGTGGAACCGTTTCATTGGAGCGGAAGAGAACCAGAAGATTATATTGGATTTCCTGGACCACATTTGGACCAACAGGCTGCTGCTCTTCACCGGACCTGGAGGGACACTGCATGCAGGGGATGCTCAGGTAAGAAAAACATACACAGAGGCATAAATACACAGATATGCGAGTAAATTTAATTAGGGTTAAAGCATTGAAGTATTTAATTATGTACTCCATCTGTTGTTTCTTCTATGAATTTGCATATCAGAAATTCTAATTCCAAAAATCCCTGAAGTAAAGATACTATGGAATTGTGTCATGCACATACACGCGTGCAAAGTGGAAGAATTTATTTGCCTCGGTGGCATGAAGTTCACACCCCATTTAACATACACACCTTTTGAAATAAGTCACTACTTATTTCTGGTGCTTTCAATGCGGTTGAAAGCGTTCCTACTGTTTTTGCCCCTGTGAAGACGGCCCCGCCATGGAAGACCAAAGTGCTGTGTGTGCTGAAGAAGGGCGTAAAGAGGATCAGCCGGCAGGATTTCAGACACCAACTCCAGCTGGGAGAGGTGCCTGGATATCCCATGGAGCACCTTCCTGTTGTTATCTCAGAGGTGGGCCAGTGTGTGTGTGTGTGTGTGTGTGAGAGAGAGAGAGTATCCATCTCACACAATGATGCAGGTGGCATCAAAAAAAGTCTGAGGAAGGAGGATTGAAATGCGGTGAGATTTCATATTGTGCAGAATTAAACACATCCGATCATTATTACTCATACCAAAGTTGTTATGTACTGTTTATTAGTGACAAGCCGAACAAACACTACAGAGTAATTTGTACAGTTGACTCTATTACTTGTAGAAAAATAAATGATGAAAGGGACATCATGACTCGAGAGGGGACGGGGGCCACAGAGGCTCCTCTTGTGCTTGTAACCACTGTGTCCACACTACCGCCTGTGTGACCTCTGCGCGCTCAGGTGCTGGTGTCGGTGCTGTCCAGCGGCCTGAACCACGAGGCCTGGCCTCAGGTGGTGTGCGAGGACATCCACCGGCACCTGGAGAGGCTGAGGAGCCGGGTGGTGACCCTGAGAGGCCGCGCCGAGGGACACACGCTGCTGCCGCTGCCTCTGAGCGTGGAGCGGGCTCGACCCCACGACATTGCCCTCAGGTGCGTGTGTGTATTGTGCGTGTGTCGGTGTGTGACTGGACGTGTCGGGAACAGAAGTGGAATGAAACAAGTCTTGGCTAACAGCTGAGTAACTGCTAGCTTAACTTCTCTCTTTATGGCGCATTTCTGACGGTGAAAACCAGAAACATTTTGTTCTCTTCGTTATTTTTCCGTCAACTTTTACAAAAAAATATATTATTCTCTTTGTTTATTTCCTGATAAAACGTTACTTACCACATGTCCATGGTAAAATACTCGTTTTAACCGGTGCGAAGTGAACACCTGTCGCCGCTGCTGTTGTCATGTGCTCCGTAGTTAGTTTGTGGATACTCGGTCACACCAGCCGCACTTTAAAAATTGATTGGCGTCTATACGTGTTCTTACGGTAAATGTCCTTGGAGCGGAAACAAGGGCGAAGACAAACGTTAAAAATGTAATGACACTTATTACGGAAGACATAACAAGTCTAATGAAATTTAATATTATATAAATATATATATTTTTTAACAAAACTTAAAGGGAAAGTTGGCTACTTTTTCATTATAGCACTCACAACTAGCTCATATTAAATATAAAAAGAAAGATCCTTGAGAGGTGACACAGGTGTTTCACCTCCCTCTTCTTCATGGTGACCCCCACTGTCTGTATGTCATGGTTCAGAAGATTCTACTGTAGAATGTCTGAGAAAATTAAAGGCAATGTTGCTCACGTTTTCATTATGGAACTCATAACTTTCTCATATTAAAAAATATTATTTTTTAAATCCTTGAGAGGTGACACAGGTATTTCACCTCACTCTAGTTCATGGTGACCCCCACTGTCTGTATGTCAAGTTGAACAAGAGTTCAGAAGAGTGAGGTGAAAGTTGTTCTTTGTCTCCTCAAGGAATTTTTTTAATAATATTTCTAAGAGCAAGTTATGATTGCCATAATGAAAATGAATCCAACATTCCCTTTAATTTCCTCAAATATTCTTCAGTAAAATCTTCTGAAGCTTGACATGCAGACAGTGGAGGTCATCATGAACAAGGGTGAGGTGTAAATTCTTTAATTTTAATAATATTTAATAGTGGCACATCATGAGTGCTATAATGACAATTGAGCTGACTTTCCCTTTTTCTTAAAAGCCTATATATCATATTCCATTTCATAATACTTGTTAATTCCGTGTGTGGAAAAGCAAATCAAATGTCCATAATAAGTGACATTATACTTTCAACTCTTATTTTCTGCCTTTGTTCCGCTCCAAGCACCTGTAACACAACACCCGAAATAGACGCACATCAATTTTCAAGCTGCGGCTTGTTTGCCCGGGGCCCCAAGCTGAGAGCCCCCCTTGAGAATGGCTGATTTACAGCTCCAATAATTTCGTGAGAACACCCTTAAATGTCTCTAATGTCTTGTTACAGTCAATGTCGATTGTGTCTAACTGTTTTACAACTGATTTAAAAGTAAAATAATACTTTTGTCCTATTCCTCATTTGCTGACTACACATGCCACTGCCCATATTGTCATATCTATCTCTGTCTCTCACAGCCCCACTGGTTGGCCACTGGACCATGGATTGTTATACTCTATAGAAACAATAATAGTTCAGTGGTCTGGGCAGATATGGAACGTCCTGAAGAAAGACTCTGGTATGATGCTGCTTCGTGGAGACCACCCGGGCCCCAACGTCGAGCTCCAGTTTTGGGCCACTCAGAGAGAAAACCTGCTGGGCATCCAATCGCAAGTAAGAGATTGGTTCTGTGGAAGTTGTGCAATCAGTTCAAAATGTGAACTGGTGTGGCAGTTCCCATAGTGGTGTTTTAGTTTACAGAATGTATTAATGCAATGTCAGATATTGATATTAAGAGATGTTTGGTCCACAGTTTGCCTTAGGGCACTCTGAACATGTTGCATGACAGGTTATCTACATCCTACTATCATTTCTTTCTTCTCAGATCCAGAGCCCCAAAGTGGAGCGGATCATGGAGATCCTGAGGAGAGTCAAAAGTAGTTATTACTCCTCCTTTAATGATGTCTGCCTCGAAGTCAATGAAGGTAGATCAGCATTACTAATCTTTTATTAGGGATAATTCATTTTCTCCTTTAGTTTTCCTTAATGTAATTCTTCAAATATATAAGCAGCTTCTGTTTTTGTACAAAATTGATTCATATCTAATCAGATAACTTCTTCTGGATTTTATATTTATACTCGAGTGCTGCTTTCCTTGTCTTTTTGTGTCATCATGCTCATTCAGTAATGATGGGCAACAAGCAATCACATTTGCTTAAAATCTAAAAACACAGCTATTAGTCCCCTGATTGATTTTATTTCAGTTAAATTGCCACCGCATTACGGACATGTTATATATTAGTATATCTGTATATGATCATTATAGCTGTGCTGGAAGCAGAGGACATAGATCTGTATTTACGCCCTCTGAGGAGATTGATCAGCAGCTTAGAGGAGAGGACCTTCCCTCAAGTCGACGTTCTGCTGCCTCCTCTCTTCCACACTCTCTGTCTCATCTGGAGCCATTCCCAGTACTACTGCATTCCAAAACGTATGGTGGTTCTCCTGCAGGAATTCTGTAACCTGGTCATTGAAAAGGTACACTCATTGATCTTTACATTTATGTGAAAGAAATTGAAAGAAAGGCTGAAAAACTAGGTGACTTGAATAACTGTTCAACCAACTTATTGTGTTTTTCCTCAGGCCGTTGCCTACCTCATCCCAGAGGAACTGTTTAAGATGGAGCTTGAAGAGGGGCTGGAGAGGGTCCAGATAACCATCTCAGTTCTACGCACCTTCAGGCAATTGTTTCACACTCACCGCCAACGGATCCCTGAGTACTACAGACACAGCCACAATGTAAAACTGTGGGACTTTCCTGCTACACTTGTGTTCCAGCGCTCAGACCGCATCATTGAAAGGCTGCTCATGATTGAGGTACATAGGTTGACAAGCATAACTCTTGTCAATTGTACAGTATGTTTGTGTGTGTGTGTGTTTTTTGGTTGGTTTTATTGTTATTAAAAAAATAAGATGCTTAAACAATTAATCTTGTGATTATTTTAAACACATTTTGCATCAATTAAACTGCTGAATATTCATTTTAAACACATATTTTAATTTATTGTAGTAGAAAAACTGCCACCACACAAAAAGTGTTTTTAACTATCTTTCCCCCACCCTTACCCATCAGTAGCTTTTTTCTCTCTCATACAGGAACTTTTTACATCAGCGCTGGACTTTCTGAAGCTGGAGAAGGTTGAGCTGGGTGGATCCAGAGGGAAAGTCTTCAGTGAGATGGTCTTTAGCATGAGCGAGGAGTTTCATGAGCGCTGGCGGGCTCTCAGAGAGGGCAAATACGACCCCCTGGACTACACCAGCGATGTGAGACCTAAATGGAGATTGTAGAGTTGTCTTTGATATCACACTGCTATTTAATTAATAAGCCCCAGAGGGGTGTGATTCACAGCCATTTAAGTGGAATTGACAGGCACAACCAAATAATAAAAAAAATAATTAGATGTTATTTTTTGCCCAGCAGTAGAGTAATTGAAAAGTAAGAAACCAAAGTGGTTGCTGAGCAACACACAAGAACCAGTGACAGCGGTCATAATTTGTCAGTGCATCAATATTTAATTTACTAGATATTTTACAGCTATTTTACAACATCTGCGACTGTGACTCAGCTAATCTGAACTGGAACTCAATCAGAAATTGATCTGTGATATCATATAATTTTTTGTAAGTGTGTTATTCCAGCAAATTTGGATCAACTGCTGATATTTTTGCTCTAAAAATTATATAATAAAAATTGCCTTACAATAAAAGAGGACTGAAAGTTTTATATTTCAGAAAGAGGCTGAAAATATCAATCTGTCTAATCCCATTTTGTGTCCAGGATTTTGTGCGACACTACAGGTACTTCATGGAGCAGAACAGAGATTTTGACCAGAGGCTTGGGACTGTCCTCAATCTGGCTTTCCACCACTCCAAAAATCTAAAGTCAACCTTTAAGGTATGTCTGTTACACCTGAAGTTCCCAAACGATTCCATACTTTACAAATGCACGTTCAGACCATCAAGGCACATCACGTGAAGAGCACTGAACATGGTAACAAACTACACTCACATGCAGCATTCTGTTCTTATTGGGAATTTCAACTTGTTGGTGTTTAATATGAAAAGTCAGGAAATCTCATATTCATTCCCATGTATGGTCTAAAATGTGCTCTTAAAATGATGTTTTTTGTCCCATCTAGTTGTTAAAGATTTTTGGCACCCTTCTCGAGAGACCCGGGATCCACCAGCTGTTCTCTCCGAACTACAACATGTTGTTGACCATGTTCAACCAGGAAATAGACCAATGTCAGTTTATACTTGATCAACACAGAGAAGCGGTAAGAGGGGTAGAACAGGAATAATTATTCTAAATGGCCAATAACCTCATTAAATTATGTTATAATTGGAAAGTCTCCATAAGCTCATTATGAGACACATGGCTCACATACTTGGCGAAACATGTGTGGTTAGAGATTAATTAATATGTCTCAGTCATGAACCAAATATATGAGGCCTTTGTTTTTCAGCTGCGCTCAGGCTGTGCCGTCCTGGGAAAAAATATGCCGCCAGTGGCTGGAAACCTCAAATTGTCACAGGAGCTTCGGAGTCGCATCCTCACCAACAGGAGTAACCTCTGCCAGCTGGCCTATATGTGAGCACTCTCCCTACTCACACACACACACAGTTACTCCACTCCAGTGTGATTTGAGATCCAGCAGATCTGTTGTCCTGATAACCATAAAATGATTGATAGAAACACAAGTAGAACTCATCAAAACTCTCAGACAGTCACTTTAAAACGTATAAATTTAACTCTTGTCTATATTCCAATGCAAAAACATTCGGAAATCTTCGTCTCACTTGCAATGTTTACTGTAATTATCTATTTTTTTCTTTAAAAAATGTAATTCTTCATATCAGCTTAATATCAGTATTTATTCGAGGAGGTATCAGTTTTTTTTTAAACAATGTTAATCAAATCCTGGAATAAAATTGCCAAAATGTGATTTTCTGGTCAAAACACACAAGCTATGTACAAGAGGCCTCTTTCCCTCTCTCCCCTCCAGGCCTCTGGGTTGTGCTGAAGCAGACGCTGTCCTCAAGAAGTGTGAGCGTGTTCTGGAGGTTCTGGACCAGCATGATGAGGAGATGTTCTCAAAGTGGACAGAGGGTCTGGAGGAAATCTGTCAAACCCACCTTAAGGAGCCGCTCCTCACCCTGGACACCGACACAGGCCTGTTCCAGGTCAACTTCAGTCCCGCTGTAAGCACAAAGACGATGCACCACCAAGAAACACATTAAACATTTTTAATGGAGCTAAAATAAAATGTACGTGTTTTTATTTGATGTGGAATTGGTGCATAAGTGTGCCAACAGTCATACCTGCTCACAGATAAGATAAGGGATACACACATAGAACTACTATATATCATTTATTGTCCAAAACATTCTATTTGGTAAGTTGAAGTAATACCATAAATAAAATGCAGAATCATCTAGATATAGTACCAAATGTGGTTTGCTTTGAATAAACAGTCAGAAAAACAAGATGATGTTTTCTGTATGTGTCAAGGTGTCAACCTAATCTGATGTATTGTACACAGTTCTTCTTATGTACCGTTTAATGTCAATTTTAACTAAGTTTCAAAGATGACTTACCTACATATATATCTACCTCACAACTATTCATTAGCCTTAACAAGCACCTCCATTTTATGATGCTAATCCTATCAAATCAGATGTATTCCCACAGAGGTAAAAGGAAAAAGAAACAACATTAACTTTAGTTTAACTTCATTTTCCCCTCCGCTCTCTCCTAGTTGACATCAGTGCTGAGAGAGGTGAAGTATCTGAGTATGTTGAAGAACCAAAACATTCCTGAAGCCGCTCTCCATCTCTACTCCAAACGGGAGAGACTCTACATGGTGCGTCCACTGGACATTGGGTCGGGGAGCTGGCTGTATATATGTTGAGCTGGGTTTGTCGACCTGTAAAATATGTCAGAACCCATCATGTGAAACACTCATTTTGTATGATGCAGCACACACAGACGCTGACCTTGGTGACCCAGTGGTACAACCGGCTCCAGAGCACCATCCTGGCTGTGGAGGTGGGATTGGTGAAAGATGCGATGGACGAGGCAAAACTTCAGCTAGAACCGACCCTCCATGAGCTTACGTGGGCTCAGGATGACCTGTGGGACTACATTCAGAGCACACGGGACATGGTCAAGGTACTGAACATTCAATGCCTACACATGTTAATGCTCATTAAAGCTCATCTCAGATGCATGTTGAGAATATATTAAACAAACTCGTGGTTCATCTTAGAGTTTGTTTAATAGTATGTGTTGCGTACAAATGTAGCATGAAACCTGTTATTCTCCTTATGTGGTACCTCATTTGTAGAAAACTGGTTGTTACGGTTGTTCTCTTTTTTGCCATCGCTAGAGCATCTCCAGCCGTGTCCAGAGGAGCAAAGCTAATGTGGAAGCTATCCAGGCTCTTATGGGTAAATTCAGCCACCGGGCCTTCATCACCAGAAAGAGCTGTGGTTCTACCCTCCTCCTCTTCTCTGACATTGAAGAGAGTGTTTCCAAACAGCATGCTCTCATCACCAGTACAGGGGAGCAGATACACAAACTATTGCAGGTGCAGTATATTCACACGCCTCATTTGTGATTCCAAAGAAAAGGACACTTCCCGACAGTGTAGAGGTTAACATCTTCCTTATCTCCCTCACTGCACTCCAGGAGAACCAGTCTCTGCTGGGCGTGACAGACCTGGACAGCAGTGAGTGGAGGGGCTACACAGACTATGTGGATCGTATGATCCTGACAGGCTTCTCCACTGCAGTACGCTGCTCCCTGCAGTACCTCATGGACAACACAGATGCAGCCCAGCGTATCACACCACTGTTTGAAGTGCAGCTGGTACTCAACAGCAATGAGATGACCTTTGACCCCTCACTGGACTTAAACCACAGTCGTAACTTCTATGAGATTGTGGATAAGACGGTGACTAACATCACAAACGTGGCGTCCTTCATTCCCAGAGTGGCAAATCATAAAGGGCTGGATAACTATCAGGTGTTGTGCAGATTAAATTATTGGCTTGTACCCTGTGCAGCCATTCGTCAATATAAACGGCTTTAACACTGCCACATCACGCTGTCTTGTTTCCTCATCTTGTAGGGCGACATAAACGAGATGGAGGATTTGACGGAAATGTGCCATGTAATCCGCTCTCGGGCACGTGCCGCTATCACTAAGGTAAATGTTGGTTTCTGTCCACACACTCATTTACTGTACTTACATGCTTCTAATTGGACAGACCGCTTTGATTTTCAGGCCAGGGAATACCAGGGATCGTTTGCTAGCTACCGTTACCTCTGGACTGATGATAGGTCAGATGTGGCTTTCTGTTGTTCTGTGTAATTACATGAAAGAATATAAATATCATTTGGAGAAAAAAAAAGCAAGGCCAAAGTCTTTTTCTTACATTTCACAGGTCTGAATTCATGAGGCAGTTTCTGCTCTATGGCCATGTGTTAAGTACAGAAGAAGCTGAGCTGTACGCCGACTATGAACTAAAGAAGAACCCACCCACCCTGGATAACTTCAAAGAGCAGGTGGGCTTCACCAACCTTCAATATGCCTGTATTTAACCACAATTTATTATTTGTATAGACCTTTTATTATATCTGTCTTCATTCCAGATCAACCTATTTGAGTCTCTGTATGTCCGAGTGAGCAAGATGGAGGACAGGAGGGTGTTCTGTGGCTGGTTGCAGCTCGACATCAGACCCTTCAAGCTCACGCTGATGAACGTCATCAAGAGGTGGAGCTGGATGTTCAAGGAGCACCTGCTGAACCATGTGAACCAGAGGTGAGACACAAGCACACACAAATAACAAGAACTAAAAGTATTATGCTGTAAAAGAATTAGTCAATTGTAAAATTAACAGTCTCTTTTTAATTTCGACTATCGTTCAGGACACTTCTTCCTTTTCCTCTCCCTTGACTCTGAAACCTAATATCATCCTTTGTCCTCTCCATCTCGCAGCGTGAGGGAATTATCCTCTTTTGTCCAGAACACAGCCCACGGTCTCTCTAATGAGGTGTCAGATGGCGACTATGCAGGTCTTGTGGACATCATGGGACACCTCATGGCCATACGAGACAGACAGATCAGCAATGAACAGCACTTCAAACCTCTCAAGTCTACTGCTGAACTCCTCAAGACCTACGGACAGCAGCTGCCTGAGAGCGTCTACTCGCAACTAGAAGTGTGTCCCATTGCAAAGATGCATACAATGGATGGTAGCAGAATATGTTTATTTATTGGTACATTACATTCCTTTCTATATCACTACAAAACACAGGATCTGCCAGAGAAGTGGAAGAGTCTGAGGAAAATTGCCTTCGCAGTCAAACATGAAGTGGCACCTCTACAGTCAAATGAAGTTTCAGTGATTCGCAGGAAATGTGTGCGGTTTGAGGTGAGGCTGTGTGTGAGTGGGATAGGATGTCAATGAGGCGGCCCCTAACAAAGAGCTCAATATCTGACATATAAACCTGCTGATCACTTTCTGTCCTGCATTATACATGACTGACACCCCACACAAGGTGAAAGCAGACATAAAACCTGGAGCATCTATAAATCCTGAATGTCCTGGTTTTCCCCCCATATTTTAGGTGAAACAACAGCAGTTCAGAGAAGAGTTTCGTACTGAATCCATCTTCAAGATCGCTGTGGAGGAGCCGTATAAACTGATTGATAAAGTGAGATAAGAAGTTTATTCAAAACTAATACTCATTGCTGGTCACACCCTGTAGTATACAGTTAAAAAGAATATAATAATTCCATTGTTTAAATAAAAAAACAATTCACAGCATTTCAAAATGTCCTTGTCTCCAGTCTAATCGAGCAGTAGCATTGATGGAGGCAGAGATGAAGAAGCTGCAGGACACAGCTGATCTATTTGAGGTCAGTTTCCCAGACTACAAGCAGCTGCGCCGGTGCCGCTCCGACATCATACTGGTCAAAGCAGTCTGGGACATGGTCATCTTCGTCAAGGTACAAAATAACAATAGTTTGGCATTTGATTTTTTTTGTGACCTCCATAGATTAACCATTTAAATAATGCGGACATTGCAACATAGTGAGGATAGTCAGGATTTGACAGCGTGTTTTTGTAGTTGACACTGCTTAGACTTCCTTTTAGGCTATAGGAGAAACTACATTTTCATCTGTAAATATCACCAGAGAATCTCAGATTGAATATTTCATTCTCCTCTCCATGGCAGACCAGTATAGAGGATTGGACCAAGACTCCATGGAAAGAGATCAACGTTGAGCAGATGGACATGGAGCTCAGACGATTCGCCAAAGTACGACAAGCTCCCATTGACAGACGGACATAATCTTAAATTCTTTGCGAGGGTTGAAGCCAACTGTAAAACTGTCTGTCTGACTATCTGTCTGTTGCACACTAAAGGAGATGAAGATGTTGGATAAGGAGGTGCGTGTGTGGGACGTCTACATGGGTCTGGAGTCGACTGTGAAGAACCTGTTGACGTCTCTGAGAGCCATCAACGAGCTGCAAAACTCTGCAGTCAGAGAGAGACACTGGCAACAGCTCATGAACACCACAGGGGTATGAGACTCTGATGCTTCTCAATGCCTCATACCACTTCATTCAATATTATTTCATTACGGATCACATTCTGCACTGTACATGTGTCACTATTGATCTAAGTTCTGGTCCTCTTTAATAGCCCTCATGTACTGTACCATCATTGAACTATCCCCTCCAGGCCTGAAATGACCAGCACAGTTGAGGGAACCCAATTATCCTGCTCTGAAACATGATCCCACTCATGGCTGCCATGTCTTGTTTGTCAGGTCCGGTTTGTCATGGGGGAGGGCACCACCCTGGGGGACCTTTTGGAATTACAGCTTCACCGGGTGGAGGACGAGGTCAAAAACATAGTGGATAAGGCCGTGAAAGAAATGGCCATAGAGAAGGTAAGAAGACAGTGACTAGTAACAGTATACTGGCTTGTATATTAATGTAGTAGTCAGCTGACAACAATGCAATTTTGAAATATTTGCAAAAACTAAAACAGACTACACTACCATCCACACATTTGACCATTAATAAACTCCAATTATATTCTTGAATCAGGAGAATATGATATATGATAGGATTCCTTCACCTGTGGTAGACTAATAAATAACAAGGTGAAACCTGAGATCAGGATGTGTATGTGTGATGAACAATAAACTTTATCCTTATCCTACAGCTCATTTTTTAAGATAGTTCAAATGAAAATGTTCTGCTTATGCTTAGGTTTTGGCAGAGATAACCCAGACATGGAGTGTGATGTCATTGTCCTATGAGACTCATACCAGCACAGGAACCCCTCTTCTCAAAGCTGATGAGAATCTGATTGAGACACTGGAGGACAACCAGGTGAGTGTGTGTTACTGTGCTGCTTCTCTCAAGTGTGTGATATGCACCTTCTTGTAGTAGTTCAATGGGTATGTCGTGACCTGATATTTCCTAATATACATCATCACACTGGCAGGTAGCTGAGCAAAAACCGGAACGGTATAAATTCATAGTGAATGGTTAATGCAGAATATTTTTCATTTGTGGCTGCGATCTTACAGATAACTGTAACACTGCGGTTGTATTACTCTTCAGGTGCAGCTGCAGAACATCCTGATGAGTAAGTATGTTGAGTATTTCCAGGCAGAGGTGAGTGGATGGCAGAAGAAGCTGATGGTGGCCGACCTGGTCATCTCCTCCTGGATGTCTGTCCAGAGGACCTGGGCCCACCTTAACGCCATCTTCACCAACAGCCACGACATCCGCTGCCAGCTGGCCAGCGACGCGGAGCGCTTTCAGGGAATCCATACTGACTTCCAGGTACCATATACGGACCACCAAGGACCAACAACCATATAATCACACTGTATTTCCTCTCCATTTTTATTCGTTTTAATTTTCTCTTCCCTAACCCAGGGCTTGATGACTGGGGTGGTGCAGAACAGTAATGTAGTGGAGGTGACCAACCACACCGGCTTCCTGGAGAACCTGGAGACTCTGCAGCGGAGGCTGTCCGTGTGTGAGAAGGCCCTGGCCGAGTACCTGGAGACCAAGAGGCTCACGTTCCCCAGGTTTTATTTTGTGTCGGCCTCAGATCTTCTGGAGATTGTATCTAAGGGAACACAGCCCAAACAGGTAATAGATTACAATTTAATGATGGGTTCCAAGGGAAAATGGGAAAGGAAAACATAAAGAGACCCATTTGTAGTTATCAGTTCAATATATTCTGCAGACTGTGTCTCAGTATTACAGAGCGGAGAATGTTATTAAAGATAAACAATGAAAGACAAAGTGGAAATTTGACATGATCTCATTTGTTTCATATTTTTTTCATTTCCTTACATTTCAGTCAAGAGATTACGGTTTGTAAACCAAATAAATAGTGTTTGTGTGGTTGTGTTTTTTTGTTTTTTCAAGGTGACCAGGCATTTGCTGAAGCTGTTTGACAACATCGCAGATCTTCGCTTCAAGGACTCTGACAGAAATGCAGGGGAGGAGGAGGATGAGGAGGCAGTTGCTATCGGGATGTACAGCCGAGAGGGAGAATATGTTCCCTTCTCTGAGCCGTGCCTCTGTCAAGGACAGGTACTGAAAAACAAAATTTGAGTTCCGTGCGTGCAGGTACAAGGACACTGTCCACCAACCAGTTTTGTTTATAATAAGAACTGTACAGCACAGCATACATGTGTATGTACATCCATTTTCCATTTGTAAAAATCTTCATGCCTTTTCAAACTTTACACAGCCTGATTTTATATTTATTCATATATTATACATTGTGTGTCTTTCTGCAGGCAGAGTGTTGGTTAGGTGCCTTGGAGAGCACCATGCGCTGCACGGTTCGGAGGGAGATCCAGGAGGCCGTAGCTGCCTATGAAGACAAACCACGAGACCAGTGGATCTTCGACTACCCCGCACAGGTATGATGATGTATAATCAGCAGAATTAACACTTTGACTTAAAAAACAGGGAAACAAGCTGTTGTCTGCTGCGTCTGTTCGCAGGTAGGGTTGACTGGTAGTCAGGTGTGGTGGGCCACAGATGTGGGCATTGCCTTTGAGAGGGTGGAGGAGGGATTTGAGACGGCCCTCAAGGACTACAACAGAAAACAGGTAGAGCGAACACACTAGAGAAAGACATTTTTACCATGAAGGTTGAACGTGTTTGTTTGTCCATTGATGATAAATACATTTCTGGTTTTCTAGATTATACAGCTGAACTCACTGATCCACATGCTGCTCGGGGATCTAACTCCTGGAGACAGACAGAAAATTATGACAGTCTGTACCATTGATGTCCACGCTCGAGATGTGGTCGCCAATCTCATAGCTCAGAAGGTAAAGTTAATGTTGCATCGAAAAAAAAGAATTTGGCTGAATGAGTTTTATCCGAACAATTAGACCTTTCTTTTGGTGTCTCTTAGGTGACAACAGGACAGGCGTTTGCATGGCTGTCCCAGCTTCGTCATCGCTGGAATGATGAAACCAGACACTGTTGCGTTAACATCTGTGACGCCCAGTTCCAGTTCAGCTATGAGTACCTGGGGAACACTAACAGACTGGTCATCACTCCACTCACTGACAGGTACACATACATACAGAACATTATGTTAATACACATGCCGACAGAGTGTTTTATTTAAGATGTGTTCTTTAAGGAGAGAGCTGGCATGTCACCTCTGTTTGTACAGGGTGAAGCAACAAGGTCAATCAAGGTCACTATGAGCACTTAACATTTAAGCAACACTATTTAACTTTTACTGAGCAGTAGCGCCCTCGACAGCCACAGGTTTTTCCAAGTCAATTTACCATCCATCCATTTATCTATACACTCAGTCTTTGAGGTTCACAGGGTAAGGTGGGGTAGACCCTGGACAGGTCGCCAGCGTATCTGAAATACAGACACCACACTCACATTCATACTTAACCTAAAACTAATCTTTGGACTAGTTAGAGTACAGAGGGAGAACATGCAAACTCCACACAAAAGGGCCCTGGTCTATCTTGGATTCGAACCTAGGACCTTCTTGCTGTGAGTTGAGCTAAACAATGTTGCTTTAAGTTCTCCAGTGAAGCTCTGCAGTGGTTGAAAGCCGGTAGCTCCCATGCAAATAAGTATAAATGTGAGTCTAATAATGGAAACAAGTGTATTTTGTTACACAAACACTGAAGTTTAGTATAAAACCACATTCAACATCATTAACCAGTAAATACATACATATTTTTTATTAATAGCCAGGTCAACTGAACCCAAAGTTATTTAATTGATTCCTCATGTCTTAGCTTAAATGTTTTGTGTCTCAACCTCTCTTCTGTTAGGTGTTACATAACCCTGACCCAGTCTCTCCATCTGACTATGAGTGGCGCCCCCTCAGGCCCAGCTGGCACTGGTAAGACTGAGACTACTAAAGATCTTGGACGCTCCCTGGGCATCATGGTGTATGTGTTCAACTGCTCAGAACAGATGGACTACAAGGTAGCGTGGACTGTGCAGATGCTTTCTGTAGTTTCATGTGTGTCACGTTTACTTAATTTATAGTGATTTCAACTTTACTCTTTGTGTCTCCGTCACATGTCCTCAGTCCATAGGTAACATTTATAAAGGTCTGGCTCAGACAGGAGTGTGGGGATGCTTTGATGAGTTCAACAGGATCTCAGTGGAAGTGCTGTCTGTGGTAGCTGTTCAGGTTAAAACTATACAGGATGCAGTACGGAACAAGAAGCAAAGGTATGTGTGGAAATAAAGACTTGTATTGTAAACTATATGTATATTTATTCACCATTGTGTCGGCTAATCTATTCTATGATCTATATGTATCCATTTTAGTAAGCAGTAGTTGTTCCTGTGTGTATAGGTTCCATTTCCTGGGAGAGGAGATCGAGCTGCGGCCATCAGTGGGAATCTTCATCACTCTGAATCCTGGTTACGCCGGCAGGGCTGAACTCCCGGAGAACCTCAAGGCTTTGTTCAGGTCTAATATAAACAGAGAGACTGAGAAGATGTTAAATGGAATAGTTAACTAATAGTAAAAGTGACTAATTAAAACCAACGATGCTTTGATAACTGTTCAGGCCCTGTGCCATGGTGATCCCAGACTTTGCGCTGATCTGTGAGATCATGTTGGTGGCAGAAGGATTCATAGACGCCCGTCTGCTGGCGCGTAAATTCATCAGCCTCTACACTCTCTGTAAAGAGCTGCTGTCCAAACAGGTATGTCCATCAAACCAATGTGTCAAGACACAGAAGGAAACTCATCTTTAGGATTAGAACACACATTTTAAAATGAAAAAATCTCATTTAGATTATCATGCGGAGGAAGATCTTTGATTGAATTAGGTTCAGAACGATCTCACAGGGATCAGCAGTGACTTGTGCATCTAACTTCAAAATATGCAGCAACATTATTCCTACATTTCAGTTCAACTTTTAGCTCTCTGTTTGGAAAGCATAAAAATTATAGTTGGCATCATATATTATTTCGCTTGTTTGACAGCTTGCATAACTTTATTCCTTCATCTGTCAGGATCATTATGATTGGGGTTTAAGAGCGATCAAATCGGTGCTGGTTGTGGCAGGATCTCTAAAACGAGAGGATCGCATCAGACCTGAAGAGCAGGTATGCATGGATCTCTGCCTGATGTGCGGTGTCATTCACACTGAATCTTCTCATATCTAGTTGCTGACTTTTGGAAATGATGACAAAGTTTACCACTTCCTCTTTGTTATTGGTCCCAACTCGACTACAAGTGGTGATTGCAAAGCATCGCTAACACTCCTTCTCGTCGGTCCAAGCAAAGAAATCCTTGATCTTATTTTTTGCCATTGCTCTTTCTTGTTCCCAGTATTTTCTTCAACAGAACATTGAACTGAAGTTTATTAGTAAATTTGCATTACAACATAAATCCTATGCTTTTCTCTCCAGGTGCTGATGCGTGCGCTGAGGGACTTCAACCTGCCTAAGATAGTGACCAGTGACGTGCCCATATTCCTGGGGCTGATCAGTGACCTGTTTCCTCAGCTGGACGTTCCCAGGAAGAGAGACCCTGAGCTGGAGAACGCTGTTCGCCAGTCAGTCAGTGAACTGCACCTACAGCCTGAGGAGAACTTCATACTTAAGGTGTCTCATTTCAACATTATATTCAAATAAAGCTCATCCTCTGTTCTGTGAAAATTTTAAATGAAATCTAAAATAGATGTTTTTATGGTACCAAGGGGAGTTTGTATGTTTAAATGCAGCAAAAAAAAAAATAGGAAGAAAAAAAAGCTGTATGTGCTTCACAGGTCGACGTGCAGGAAGTTTCACAGAACTTAATTCCCTTGCGGACTTGTTGAAGACGATATTGGGTCTGTGTGTGTTTGTGTAGTTATTAGTAATTATATGATCAGAAAGGTATGTTGCTGACCTTCTGGTTAGAGTGTTCGTCCTCTAACCAGAAGGTCGGTTTGATCCCTGTCTCCTGCAGGATCTTGCCCAAGGACACTTGGGCAAGATCCTGAACCCCCGAATTGCTGCTTCTCATAGGGAAAGTGCTGCACATAGATGCACTGTATGAATCTGTGTGTGAATGGGTTAATGGCAAAAATTGTACTGTAGAGTGCTGTGAGTGGTCATCAGGACAAGAAAAGCTATTTAAATACAGACAATTTATCATTTTTGTGTGTGCAGGTCACCCAGCTGGAGGAGCTGCTGGCGGTCAGGCACTCTGTGTTTGTAGTAGGTGGACCAGGATCTGGAAAGAGCCAGGTTAACTTTGTTGTAACTATTGTATCATGAAACCACATACATAATAAAATTTGTCCATTCATTTTCAAATCCACCTCATAGATTATTGTCCTCACACCCTATATACATACATTTTTAGCTTGAAACTGCTTTAAAATCTGTGATCATTCAAACATAGAGGAGGTATCTCTACAGTCTTGCTTTGAGGCTGCGTTGCTGCTGAGTATTGCTACAATAATAGACCACAGCTAAAGTCAAGGAAGAGTTACATTTCACTGTTCACTATTGTGTTTATTTTTTTTTATCATCAGATCTTGAAGACTCTCCATAGAACCTACGCAAACATGAAGATGAAGACTGTATGGAACGATATAAACCCTAAAGCTGTCACCACAGATGAGCTGTTTGGATACCTGCACCCTGCAACCAGAGAGTGGAAAGATGGTGAGGATTGACCATTATCAGTGATCAAAGATGATCAGGGGAACCATTGTTTCTTTCAAATGTCTGTTTTATTCAAAGTAAGACCATAAAAAGTCTATTCTCAGAATTAATTATAATAAATTTAAAAAGTCTCTTTTTAGTTCAGAGTTAGCTCTCGTTTGAATAGTTTCGAGTAATTTTGCAGTGAGGGTCTGATACCAGAGGAATCTAAAGATGATTAAATTGATGAAGAGTTGGCACTTTGTTGAAAATACAGCACATCCTGTATGATTTATTTTTACTCTAGGTCTGTTCTCCTCCACCATGAGAGAGTTGACCTCAGTGACTCATGATGGACCCAAATGGATTGTTCTGGATGGAGACATTGACCCCATGTGGATTGAGTCACTCAACACAGTTATGGACGACAACAAGGTGAAAGAACATTATTAGTCTCTGACATTTTTTCCATTCATTCTAATGCTGGAATTTCTTCTTTATGTTTCGTTGCGACTGTTTATGTTTGACCACATGCTGCTGTAACTCCACCTGTTTTAATTTTCCCTCTCCTCTGTTCAGGTCCTGACTCTTGCGAGTAACGAGAGGATCAGTTTATCTTCCTCCATGCGTCTCCTGTTTGAGATCTCTCATCTGAAAGCTGCTACTCCAGCTACTGTGTCCAGAGCAGGGATACTCTACGTCAACCCACAGGACCTCGGCTGGAGCTCGTAAGATGCACACACACAAACACACACACACACACACACACACACACACACACACACACACACACACACACACACACACACACACACACACACACACACACACACACTCCTAGACTTATATTTCTTAACTTTTCTGAAATCGTATCTTAGTAAAGCAGCCTTAATTGTTTCCTCAGTTATGTGACGAGCTGGATAGACACCCGAAAGGCCCAATCAGAGCGAGCCAACCTCACCATACTCTTTGATAAGTATGTGCCATACTGCCTGGAGCAAGTGCGGTGCAACCTGAAAACCATCACCCCCATACCAGAAAGCAGCATGGTGCAGGTGATAACACACAATATGAGTCTTAATCACTGTGTCACAAACGTTTACAGTCTTTCATCTCATTGTTATTCAACCAGTTGTTGCATATTATCAAACTGTGTTACTGTTTATTGTTTAATCAGGTGTTGTGTTTCTGTTTGGCTCAATCAGACACTGTGCTCCTTGTTGGATTGCCTGCTGACTGAGGACAACACTCCAGCGGACTCTCCCCGAGAACTCTATGAAATCTACTTTGTCTTCGCCTCTGTCTGGGCCTTTGGCGGGGCTCTCTTCCAGGATCATGTGTGTTTACTTGAAGAACTTCCTTGTGTCACCATCATCTCCCTATAATTAGATAATCCATGTTTTTATGTATATTACTTGTTTCAGCTGAATGACCACCGTGCTGAATTCAGCCGTTGGTGGTCTAAAGAGATGCGAGCAGTGAAGTTTCCGTCCCAGGGCACCGTCTTTGACTATTTCATAGACTCTGAGACGAAGAAGTTTACGCCCTGGAGCGAGAAGATGCTGCAGTTTGAGCTGGAACCTGATGTACCTTTACAGGTGGGTACTTATGAGCTGTGTATTTGTGTGCAATAACCAGATTCTAGAGCAGCCCTATAGTCAGGTCATGTGATGTCTGTTTCAGACGGTGCTCGTCCACACCCCAGAGACAATTTGTCTGACCTACTTTATGGACCTGCTCCTCCAGAGAGGTAAACCCATCATGTTAGTGGGGAACGCAGGAGTGGGTAAGACCATTCTGGTTTCGGATAAAGTCGCCAAGCTGAAGGAGGACTACATGGTGGCTAAAGTCCCCTTCAACTACTACACCACATCAGCAATGCTGCAACGTAAGGATCACAGGAATGAGAACAAATATTCATGGGATGTCAGTTCAATGTGTAGAATTTAGTGATATCTAGTGGTGGAGTTGCATGTTGCAGCTGAATACCCTGCAACTCACCCTCCCCTTCCAAACATTAAAGAAAACCTGTAGTAGCCTTCAGTTGTTATAAAAACTGAAAAGGTGTTTAGTTTGTCCAGTTTGGACGACTGTAAAAAACATGGCGGCCTCGTAGAGAGGACCTGCTCCCAATGTAAATATAAAGTATTAAGATATAAAGGGCCCATTCTAGGGTCACGTAAACAACGATTCGTATAATTTAAATGAAACACACTAGTGAAAACATCACTAGGATTATTTTGTTTTCAATTTCTGCCAATAGATCCCTTTTACCTAAATCTTACACACTGAACATTTAAATAAATACTCATTCTCGAAATGTTGTGATAGTTATGAATTATATTATAAGTTAATTATATTATTTTCTTGATGTCCAAATTGTCATGGAGGTTGTTCTACAGTCGCTGTTGTTTCTTCTACATTATTAGATATGTTTCATTTATTCATTTTCTATTTTCTCTGTTGTTCATTGTATGGACCTCAGGTATCCTAGAGAAGCCCCTGGAAAAGAAAGCAGGACGTAAATTTGCTCCTCCCACTGCGAAGAGACTTATCTACTTCATAGACGACCTCAACATGCCCGAGGTGGATGTTTATGGGACCGTCCAGCCGCACACACTCATACGCCAGCACCTCGACTACAACCACTGGTAAGACTGTGACACGCTTTATAATCTACAACAATACAGCTCCATTCTGTGTGTTAAATCATCAGTGTACACAAAATACAGGTTTTACAGAATTTGCTTCTTCAGTGGAATTTTAACAATGTGAAACTTTTCAGGTATGACAGACAACGGCTGATACTGAAGGAAATACATAACTGCCAGTATATCACCTGTATGAACCCAACAGCTGGAAGCTTCTCCATCAACCCCAGACTACAGGTACTTACCTGAATGCACACAGGTACATACATTGTACCTGTGACACAATATGATCACCAGTAAAATAACTTTCCATCGTCATGACTTTCATTCTAATGGTAACTTGATTAGATTTCTGAACAAACTCAGTTCCAAAATAAAAAGTTCAGAAATGGAAAAAGGGGAGGGAAACACTGAAGTGAAACCAAATTTTTATTATCCTTAGAAAAAACACATTAAATTCATGAAATCACCTCATTAAAAGTCCGATTTCAGAGGCAGTTCTTTTATTAATGAAGTGAGTCTCAGCCGCAGACTCCAGATGGTTAATAATTATTAAAATCTCTGTGTTTTCCTTCCAGAGACATTTCTCAGTGTTTGCTGTTCATTTCCCTGGTGCTGATGCATTAGCAACCATCTTCTCCAGCATCCTGTCAGCTCACTTCCTTCAAGGAGGATTCAGCTACGGCGTCTCTCGCTCAGTTGGAACTCTCATACAGGTCCATCTACACTATACACTGTCACATTAAATTAGGCTTTTTCCTTTTTTTTGTTTCCTCTAGTGTGTGTTATGTAGGTTTTTTGTGTACGTTAAAGTTTTGAAAAGTTAAAAAGACCAAAATCTACAGTAAAGGGACAGAGTGTTTCAGATGATGGACACTTTCAGGGAAGTGATGTCTTTTCTGAACATGTGAATCTTTTCAAGCAATAACCCAAATTATAAACCTGAATATGACCATAATACATCTTCTTTGAAACCTGATTACACTTATTGAGCCTATGCATGCAACACTGGTCTCTCAATTTATCAACCACACATCCATGACATTGCACATCTGCTTGTCTGTGCCAGTATCTTTCCAACCTTTTCTGCACCTCTCCCTCTTTGGTCTTTGCTCATCCAGGCAGCTATTTGCCTGCACCAGAAAATCAGTCAGAACTTCATGCCTACAGCCATACGCTTCCACTACATTTTTAACCTGCGAGACCTCTCCAACATCTTCCAGGTAAAACATGCATGGTCATTATATATCAATATGGGTTGTCTATAACCTCATCACATGATATTTACTGTATGTGACCCGGTGTGTAGGGCATCCTGTTTGCCCTGCCGGAGAGCATCCGTTACCCCATGGACCTGGTTCACCTGTGGCTCCATGAGAGCTCCAGGGTCTACTCTGACAAACTGATGGAGGAAAAGGACGTGGAGCTCTTCAATAAAATCCTGCTGGACACCGGCAAGAGATATTTTGAGGTAAAGTACACTCACATCGTAATCCTTTAAATGTTTAACAGTTGGTTGGCAATGTCCTTTTATGTCCAAATAAATCATAGGTCCTTTTTAGTTTTGTGGCAGATCCTAGGATATAAAAAATATGAATGATATTTCTAGGTCATGTCGAGAGCTTGTCATAGATCAGCTCAGAATAGATGATCTTAACTGTGGCATGTTCAAGATTTCCTGGCTTTTATTTCCAGGGAATCGATGAGTCCTTCTTTATCCACCAGCCTTTGGTTTACTGTCACTTTGCCCAGGGAGTGGGAGAACCTCGCTATCACCAGGTACACACATTCATTCACACACAAGCCAGTCAAGGCCTTTTCAGTTTGTACTTCATGTTGATTCTTTTCAAGCATCAGTTTATTCCTTAATAACTGTGCTAATAAGAAAATGGGTGAGTTTAATTGTTTTTGACTTTAATCAATTTATCATGTGGATTATCTGTAGCTCACGCATTCAAATACTGTATGGCACAAATTCAGCTGTCATATCTAATCTGCCGGGAAATAAATGAGGATGAATGCGCCGTCATTGGCAAACTAATTACCTTTCGTTTCTTTACAGGGTTTGAATTAAAAGTTAATTGACTCAAGTCTTGATAAGAAACTAATTGTATTATGTATCTGGAAGTAACTGCATAGTGACTTGGACCCTGCTGCTGAAAGTCGAGTTCATTTGTTTATTTCTCATCCTGTCAGGCTTCAGACTGGGAGAAACTCCAGAAGACACTGGCTGATGCTCTGGAGCATTACAATGAGCTGCACGCTGTCATGGACCTGGTTCTGTTTGAAGAAGCTATCCAGCATGTGTAAGACACATAAAGACACATGTATGCAGTTAAACATGCTGAAATGCACAAGGGTGGATTTACACTGATGAGGGCATATATAAAAAACCACAGGCCACACGCACGCTGTTAACTCTGGTGAATGTGTCCAGGTGTCGTATCAGTCGTATCCTGGAGGCCCCCTATGGTAACGCCCTGCTGGTGGGGGTGGGGGGCAGCGGGAAGCAGAGTCTGTGTCGGCTGGCCGCCTTCCTCAGCATGCTGGAAGTTTTCCAGATCACTCTGCGTAAAGGCTACGGCATCAATGACCTTAAGGTAAATTTACATTTTCACACACATGTACGACAGATACAAAATGTCATTCCACTCTTCAGTATAGCTGTAGCATTGTTCTACTTTGTAATTTCACTTTTGCTTCATTTATTTGGTGGCATATTTATGTCTTTGTCTCTTTTCTGCAACCCCTCACATCCAGAGTGATATCGCAGCGTTGTATATGAAGGTGGGGGTGAAGAATATAGGGACAGTGTTCCTTCACACAGATGCCCAGATTCCAGATGAACGCTTCCTGGTGCTCATCAACGACATGCTGGCCTCAGGTTTGGCTGCACTGACCTAGAATTAGTCTCTTATCTCTCTATAAATAAAGGATTTCTGCTTTTGTGTGAAAAAGAAGCAGAACACTTTGTTCTAGGAAAAAATCCAAGACCCTTTGTGTGTGAATTTATGTCAAAGCCTCTCTGAACATGAATTCAGCAACAGTTCAAAGAGTGAAAATTTCATCAGCCAAGTTTAATTTCTGTTATCTATTTGAATGGAGAGCAGGGAAGATCTGTTTCTTACAGACTGATGACATGGACGAGGAGCTGGTGAAACATCAGACTCAGGCTCTTGCAATGAATAATATTATAGTTCATCGATAAGATGGAGTTGGAAACTGATTTTAATACAAGTGTGTTGTGTATGATCATTTTTAGTATTAGCAGCAACAGTAATGGATTTAAATGCCATTAACAAGGGAAAGGAGGGATTATTACTGCATTATATAAATAGGAAGTAACACATATCTGAGTCTGCATTGTTTGTGTTATTTCAGGAGATATTCCAGACCTGTTTAGTGATGAAGATGTTGATGTTATTGTAACATCCATCCGTATGGAGCTCAGAGGACTGGGACTCATAGACTCAAGAGATAACTGCTGGAGCTTCTTTATTGAGAGGATACGAAGACAGCTCAAGGTCTAAAACATAATTTTGTTTATTTGTTATATCATAACTGTACTATTAGGTATATATGTGCAGTGGTTGGCACCTTCACAGACAGAAGGTTCTTGGTTCGAATCCTGGTTCAGCCGGGGTCTTTATTTGTGGAGTTTGCATGTTCTCCCTGTGTCTGCGTGGGTTTTCACTGTGTACTCCGGTACACTCCAAAGACATGCAGGTTGGGGTTAAATTATTGGAGATGCTAAATTGACTGTAGCTCTGAATGTGAGCGTAAGGGTTGGTTGTCTTTGTATGTTGGGATTCGGTGATGACCTGTCCAGGTTATATTCTGCTTCTTACCCAATGTCTGATGGAATTGCTTTAGTCCACAGCGACCATTAAGTATCAAATTATAATATACTGGATTTATTTTAACATATTTTACCACATCATCAGTTATGAATCTGCCGTCAATGTCTCTGTCCTCCAGGTCGTCCTGTGTTTCTCTCCGGTCGGATTCACGTTGCGAACACGTGCACGAAAGTTTCCAGCTCTGGTGAATTGTACAGCGATAGACTGGTTCCACCCATGGCCTCAACACGCTCTGCAGTCTGTCAGCTCTACTTTCATAGAGAAGATACCTGGACTAGAGGTAACAACACATTTACACACACACTTTCTATTCAACTGCTTCCTCTCCTCTTATACAAAGTTGTATTTCAAATAGTGGAAACATAATGTGGAAAATGATGCCAGGTACATCCATAAATATGAGCAAATATTTATATGGCACAGGTAATATAACAAGATGTGTCAATGTGACTTTAGCCAGTGGCTGCCAGCATTATAAACCCATGAATCTTTGTGTGTTCATCCAACGCAGCCAAATGTGAGGGCCTCTATCGGTGAGTTCATCTCTTATGCCCACACCAGTGTCAATGAGGTGAGTTATTGCGAAGCGCCCGAGGTGATAACCACGTGATGACCTCTCTGACATCATCTCTCAGTGTCTTGTTTAACTGCGCCATCCAGGTGAGTGTCAAATACCAGCAGAACGAGAAGCACTTCAACTACACCACCCCGAAGAGTTTCCTGGAGTTTATGAAGCTGTACGGCAATCTGCTGGGGAAGAAACGCACAGAGCTGACGCAGAAGATGGAGAGATTAGAGAACGGCCTACAGAAACTGCAGTCTACTGCCTCACAGGTCAGAGTATATATACTGTGGTGCCTGAAAGCATCCAGAGTTAGTGTTAGTTAGCCCACCCTACAAAGGCTTTTTCTCATCCTTGTTGCAGGTGGAGGATTTGAAAGCCAAGTTAGCGGTGCAGGAGGTGGAGCTGTGGCAGAGGAACGCGGATATCGAAGCTCTCATTGCTAAGATAGGACAACAGACAGATAAGCTGAACCAAGAGAGGGCTGTGGCTGATGCTGAGGAGCAAAGGGTGAGGATGAGTGTTTTTTAGGCATCTAGAGCAGCAAATGAATAGACAAAAGGGATGTTATTTTCAAAATTACAGCACAATTTGGGGTTAATTTCTTATGATTTCCTCCAGGAGAGGCATGACGGGCTATGTTGAAGAAATAAATTCAGAGGATATATTAGGAGAATGAAGTCTTAAAACTATGAGAAATATGGTTTATTATATTTTATGAGAACATCGACAAAGACATTTATTAGAAATAAGCAGCAAGGAGAACCTGTTCCACTCCTGGATCCAAAACCTTAAACCAAATTTATCGTGAAACTATGAAATCTTTTTAAATATCACACAGATATAACCAATGATAACCTCGCAGCCGACCATGACCTAACGTTTCCTCCTCCACTAAAGAGGCAATTTCCTCCGAGTGTTTGGTTCTTCCTTTGGAATAGAGTGTTTCTTACAGAATCTTTTCAAAGTCCTTATACTGAAGCTGTGATACTGATGTGCCAAAAGATTAAATATATTTATTTTATTTATGAGACCTATGCTAAAGTATAACCTAACAAGATGTTCCACATTCCTCATTTTAACTCAGGCGGTTAGGTGATCTTCTTATATTCCCCCTCTAACACGCAGCCCAAAATTATGACTGAGTAATATTACGACTTTTTTCTTAAAATCTCAGAATTTGAGTTCTTATTCAACATAGCCCTAGTTCTCCATCTTACCGAGGACATATGGTTGAAGGGTAATAACCAAAAAATATGAAACCAAACTTGTGACAATTCATTCAAAGTACATATATGAGTTTTTGTGATTGTTCAGGTGGCAGCGATTCAAGCTAAAGTGACCAAACAGCAGCAGGAGACGGAGGAGGACCTGATCAAGGCAGAACCTGCCCTACAGGCAGCTAATGCTGCCCTTAATACACTAAACAGGGTAAAGCACTTTAACAAAACATAATCACATGGACCCCAATCCTTTCAACACAATTGATTTGTTTTATTAGATTCAATCCATTTTGTATGAGCCCATTGCAAACAGTGCAAATAAACAGAGAAAATCATGTTACATGGTCCATTCTAGTCCCCCAAATTAAATTGTGTGTGTGTACTTGTGTATGTGTGTCTTTCAGTTAAATCTGACAGAGCTGAGGACGTTCCCCAACCCTCCAGGTATTGTCACCAATGTCTCGGCAGCTGTTCTGGTGCTCATGTCTCCCCAGGGCAAAATCCCCAAAGATCGCAGCTGGAAGGCGTCCAAGGTGGTTATGAGCAAGGTGATATTTTACTGCGACGTCTCGGAGTGTTTCTCAGATTAATGGCCCACTACCGCGAAGCCAAAAAGTCCATCACAAATAAATTCCCTGAACTGCAGGTTGCACATTTAAAATAATTTATTGGCTATTCCTCATCTCTTGTCTGCGCTAAAAATTCAATATCTATGTTTATTGTGTTTTCATAGATATATTGTAGTGGTGCTTCTCTTTTCATAATTTACCTATTTTACAATCAGTCTGAGTTATAGGTTTTATGTTTTTTATGTTTTGAGTGCTGCTGCTTTCTGGGCCCAGACAAATTAAAAAGGATCTCTAATGCCTGTGAAGCACTTTCCTGGTTAAAGAGGGTTCATATAAAGTTTAGAGTTTTCATTTGCACAGCTGCATACCGTATTGGCAACTGTCATATATTTTTATGTATATATGACAGTTGCATTATGGTGTGCAGCTGTATATTCTTATTTCTTCTTAATTCCCACTTTTGATTTTTAATCCAAAAACCTTGTACAAACATTATACACAGAAACTGTGATATGACACTTGTAATCCACACGCACACCTCTGCACACAAATATCCAGGTGGACGACTTCCTGCAGGCTCTGGTGAACTTTGACAAAGAGCACATCCCCGAGGCCACGGTGAAGTGTGTCAGAGACGACTACCTCAGTGACCCGGAGTTCAACCCCGAGTTTGTCCGACAGAAATCCTCAGCTGCCGCGGGCCTCTGTGCCTGGGTGATCAACATCGCACGCTTCCATGAGGTACTCACATTTACACCAGCTGTCACACACATTCAGTGTCACCCAGTGTTTCCCACAGAATTAGATTCAACTTGTGGTGGTAGCTGACCCAGGGTATATATCCCCCGCATCTTCTAACATAATAGCAGAGAACGTCTCTCCCTCTCTCTCTCTTGCTCTTTCTCTCTCACCCTCTCACTCTCTCTCTGTCTTGTTAGTCCACCCTTCTCCCAGGAGGGGTAGAGCAAATTGTGCACCAGGTAATCAATCGCAGATTGCGTTGTTCTCTTGGATGAAAATATCAACAGAATCAATAAAAAATAATAAAAGGATACATATTATATATATTTTGGCGGTCGATAATATACTTGGGCAAACTATCCAAGTAAAGTCTATGTGTGGGAAACACAATCACCCAAGTGCTGTGGGATTTTACTGCTTTATGTTGTTTCATTTGTTATTTTCTGTTTCCCAAACTATCATGCTCCCCTGGATAGATTTTTGTAAGTACAACTTTTCTCTGCTGTCTTTGTTGTAGAATTTCCCAGAAAAAGTGTTTTTATTATATCATATATTATTATATTTTACAAATGTGTCTTACAGAGGCGTGTGTGTGTGTGTATGTGTGTTGTGTCTTCAGGTCTTCTGTGAGGTAGAGATGAAGAGGATGTGTTTGTCTCAGGCCAACACTGATCTGGCAGAGGCTGCTGAGAAATTACAGGCCATCAGAAAGAAACTGGCTGTAAGTCTCCTCACATCATTCTTCTTTTCTTTGTCTTTAAATCGTTCTTTTCTTTCTTCATTTCCGTCTTTGCATTCTTGATCGTCTTGTTGTAGTGGGCCCATTGATTACCTACACACAGCCACCATCTACACAGCACTTTCTCGACAACTCCAATTCCACCTGTGAGTTTTAATAGCATCCTGAACAACCAGTAGTTTGATTGGTTGATTCCCTTCCCATGTTGATTCAAAGCAAATAGTGATTTCACATATGAATTCTGGAAAATGTCAGCATATTCATGTCAAGTCGCCCTTTGAGACTTGCACACAGGCACAGAAAGCGTGAGACACGTTCTTGCCTACTGGAAATTCAGTTGTTTGGTTAAGGCGAGGAGTGGCGTGCAGGAGACTAGCGCCATTCAGTGGTGCTGCAGGGGAGAGGATAGAAATGTCAACATGAATCCGTGAAATGACTTGTTCTATTCCCACATCGCCTCAGACATCACACAGACCTTTAGACATCTGTTTAATGTCCAATTCAACTGATTCTGACACGCGCATTCATTCAAACAGCTCCTCCTGCTAATCTCTTGACATTTTCAGGTCTGCAGTGCACGTGTGAAAGCATCTAAAGGTTGTAATAAGTAGAGCATCAAATGCCTCAAGTCTTCATATGTTGATGTTCCTCCGTCTCTCAGGAGCTGGACAGCAGCCTGGAAATTCTGACAACAGCATTTGAGAAAGCCACGTCAGAGAAACTGCGCTTTCAGGAGGAGGTCAACCACACCAACAAGACAATAGAGCTCGCCAATCGTCTGGTCAAAGGGCTGGAGGTGAGAGCAGCAGTGACCATTAGGAGATCACATTTGATTTCTGATATTTAGGTTATATTGTGCACTGTTTTTTACTATATTTCTTTTTCTTATGCTTTACAATATTGAAGTATATTGGCAATAAACGGGTGCTCCCTGTGTGTGTCTGTGTGTTTCAGAGTGAGAATGTGCGCTGGGCCCACTCAGTGGCTCAGTACCATGAACAGGAAGAAACACTGTGTGGGGACGTCCTCCTCACTGCAGCTTTCATCTCTTATGCCGGCTCTTTCTCCAAGAAGTACAGACTAGAGCTGCTGGACAACCTGTGGATGCCGTTTCTGCGCTGCCAGAAGGTCACGATCGACGAAACACTTATAAAAAATATATATAAATAAGATTTATGATAATAATCTTACATTTGGTTACTAATTTGTTTTCCCACCACTTTTCCCTCTATCCGTTTACCCTCAGTTGACTGTCCCTAAAATCATAAACCCTGTTCAGACATGGTATTAACATCCATCCTAAGTGATATGATCACAAGTGGTCAGTTTTAAGTTCAGGTCTGAATCCACCCAAATGTGTCCTGAATGCGTCCTGAGATCCGATCAAAAGAACAACATTGGGAGGTGGTCTGGGACACATGTAGCCCCATTCTTTTTGCTCTGTGAAAGCAAATCCATTCTGGGCCTTGGACACATCTGTAATCTCAGACTTGTTAAAAACAACATAATTTAGTTGTTAAAAACACAAATAACGTGCATGTTTATTTGCATATAGAGCGGGGAAGTGAAATTTGATCACAAGTCGTCACCGGAGACAAAATTCAGGACACATTTTAATATAGGTTGTGTAGAACAGACGGATCTCTCAGGACTCATGATAATTCCAGGTGTGAATAGGGCCATAGATTCTTATTTTGCTCATGTCTCTGTCCTCTCTCCATCAGATGCCCATCCCCATGACAGATGGATTAGATCCAGTGTCAATGCTGACTGATGATGCAACAGTGGCCCAGTGGAACAATGAAGGCTTACCAGGAGACAAGATGTCCACTCAGAACGCGACCATCCTCACCAACTGTGAGAAGTGGCACTCAACACACTACTGTATTTGGCATCACTATGGTCCCCCCCAGTCCCCCACAGGCAATACAAACAGTGCAGAGCTGCGTTTTCTTTAATACACGTGTAAATCTTGTTTGGCTCGTGTGTGTGTTGCCTCAGGCGAGCGCTGGCCTCTCCTCATCGACCCTCAGCTGCAGGGCATCAAGTGGATCAAGAGTCGCTATGGCAGCAGCCTCAAGGTCGTCAGCCTCGGGCAGAGAGGGTGAGTGTTTTCTCTTTGTGTGACCAGGCTCAGGTGGTCATCAGGGCTTTCAACATGGACCTCCTCAATATCTGAAGTGCTGCTGTACTCTACTCAAAACCCATTTGGTTTTCTTAGTGCTGTGTGTGAGAGCTGACATTAATATTCATATGTTCATTTTGAATGATGCAGTTACGTAGATGTGATAGAACAGGCCGTCGTGGCAGGTGACACCGTCCTCATCGAGAACCTAGAGGAGACAGTTGACCCTGTTATTGACCCTCTGCTGGGACGACACACAATCAAGAAGGGCAGGTAAAACACTGACACGTGAGCATCTATAACACAACCATGCGTTCCTCTTACATCTCTGTATTTTTCTTCCCTGCTCTATCTCCACTTCCTTTCCTTTCCCTCTCCCTCACAGTTGTATAAAGGTCGGGGACAAGGAGTGCTTCTTCCACCCAGGCTTCAGACTGATCCTGCACACTAAACTGGCCAATCCTCACTACAAGCCAGAGATCCAAGCCCAAACTACCCTTATTAATTTTACTGTGACCAGGGATGGACTGGAAGACCAGCTCCTGGCCCAGGTTGTGAATCAAGAGAGACCTGACCTCGAGCACCTCAAGGTGGGATAAAGTGGGCTCCTCTTTCCCTTCATTTTATGGAACACCTGGTTTACTTTTTCGGGTGGCAGTTCAGTCAAGGCCCTTTCTGTGTGAAGTTTGCATGTTCTCTCTGTGTTTCCAGGAGTTCCGGCTTCCTCCTGGCATTAGATTGATTAGAGACTCTAAATTGATCTTTGGTGTGAATGTGAGAATGAATGTTTGAATTGTTGAATTGTTTGTCTACATATGCTGGTGACCTGTTCATGGTGTTCACCTTTCTTAAAACCTAATGCCCTTTAACTTGCATACTAGTGATTATCATTGTTTTCTTATTGAACTGTATAATAAGGGCAGTGATAAATAGATTAAGATAGATAGATACATTTAAGTTGTTTTTGTAATGATATGATTGTACAATCTTTCTGTAGAGTGAACTGACCAAGCAGCAGAACATGTTTAAGATTGAGCTGAAGCTTCTGGAGGATGAGCTGCTGACAAGGTTATCTGCTGCAGAGAGTCACTTCCTGGGCGACAACGTCCTGGTGGAGAAGCTCGAGACGACCAAGCACACTGCTGCTGAGATTGAGATGAAGGTAACAGAGGGTGGAGGTATCAATATGTGTGTTACAGTTAATACGGCATGGATTGAATATCAGAGTAACTTTTTTTATACTCCAACATGTTCCTTCCTCACTTTTGTTTAATCTCTTCTCATTCATTCCTTTATTTCCTGTTCATCCCTTGTTCTCAGGTCCTGGAGGCTAAAGTGAATGAGGTGAAGATAAATGAAGCTCGAGAGCACTACCGTCCTGTTGCTGTCAGAGCGTCTCTTCTCTACTTTATCATGAACGATCTCAACAAGATAAACCCCATGTACCAGTTCAGCCTCAAGGTAATCAGAAGAGAAAGTTCAGAGCTGGCAGGTTGGATTAGAAAGATTATTCAATCTCTGCAGTTTAACACTGCAAAGATATCACGGCTGTGTTAATGCCTCTGTGCAGATGACAGTCAGTGCCCTGAGGCATCATGTTGTCAGATTGTTCATCCGTCTCATTCTTCTGAACACGATATCTCAAGAATGGCTTGAGGAAATTTCTTCAAATTTAGCACAGATGCTCAGTCTGACTGAAGCATGAACTGATTAGATTTTGCTTATCAAATTCCAAAAGTCAAGCTTGCTGTGACCTCACAAAGCACATGTTTGCCTTGTGAACAAGATATCTCAGGAAGGCCTTGAAGGAATCAAACATTCACCTGGACTCACAAATTAACTGATTTGATGGTCAAATGTTCGAAAGTCACGGTGAACTCAGTAAAGTATGTCAGAGGCATAAAACCACAGGGCGGTAATTCCAGTTCACTTGTTATGTCACTTAATACATCATTAGGATCACATAATGATGAGAAACGTTTAACTTGGCATGAAATCTGTGATGTGGTATTCTTGCAGGGATCATAATCATCTACTTCATGAACAGACTTCATCATTTGTTTTCTTCTCAGGCCTTTAACGTGGTTTTCCACAAAGCGGTTGAGATGGCGGAGGCCTGTGTGGATGTGAAGAGCAGAGTCCACACACTCATCGACTGTGTAACCTACTCCACCTTCAATTACATCAGCAGGGGACTGTTTGAGAGAGACAAGCTGACATTCAGCGCACAGCTAGCCTTCCAGGTGAGAGTGTGTGTTTGAATGTGTCAGTTTTGGAGAGAGTGTGTGTTTTGTCCTTGACAGTGTACTCCCTCTTTCAGTTGCTCCTGATGAGCAAGGAGATAGACGTGCGAGAGCTCGACTTCCTGCTACGTTTTAACATCGACCACAATTACAACAGCCCACTGGACTTTCTGTCCAACACTGCATGGAGCGCCATCAAGGTGCAAGCGCACACAGGTTATTTTAATTGGCTCACAGAAATAAATTACACCATAAATCACTGTTTGCTTTTGTTGCCGTTGCCCAGGTGATGAGTTTCTCTGATGAGTTCCGTGGTCTGGACCGGGACATCGAAGGCTCTCCCAAGCGCTGGAAGAAAATGGTGGAGTCGGAGTGTCCAGAGAAAGAGAAGTTCCCTCAGGAGTGGAAGGGGAAAAGCTCCCTGCAGAAACTCATCATGATGAGAGCTCTGAGACCTGACCGTATGACCTATGCTCTCAGGTGCAGAGGATTGATTTCTTTCCCCACCCACAACGGATACAATTTGTATTAGTAGTCTGTTTATTGTCTTTTACTTCCACTTTTCTATCACCCTTCTGTAACCCCAGGCTGTTTCTACTCTTTTTGTCGTCAAACTCTAGGAACTTTGTGGAGGAGAAGCTCAGTGTTAAATACACAGAGGGCAGAAAGACAGAGTTCGCAAAGTCCTTCAGAGAAAGTGGTCCAGCGTCACCTGTGTTCTTCATCCTCTCTCCTGGAGTAGACCCACTGAAAGATGTGGAATCACTGGGTACAAAACATGCACAGACTGCATGCACCAAATACTCCACATACACTCACTAATCATTGCTATACAATGCAGGGACAGTAGCAGTGTAAATTGTCACTAAATAAATGCTTATATCATAAAATGTTGAAAAATGCATAAAAAAGAAAATTAAGATTTAAAGCGATAGAGCATATTGTAAAAAGTGAGTATTATTTGGAAAGATAAAAGATATTTTTCACAGGAAATATTATCACAACAGAGCAAGTACTTGTTTCTCGAGGTTAGTGTGTTTTTTGTCCGTGTCATGATTTAAAAAAATCAGTTTTGTGTGTTGTCAGGAAGGAAGCTGGGTTTCACTATCGACCTTGGGAAACTTCACAACGTGTCCTTGGGTCAGGGCCAGGAAGCTGTGGCAGAGGTTGCCATGGAGAAGGCTGCCAAAGAGGGCCATTGGGTTATACTGCAGGTTGGGATGCAAGAAAGATGGATTTACTTGTAATATCTTGATACAAATTATATTTTATCAAAGGACAGAAATGCCAATACTTTCAGTAATGAATAAACAATTAAAAATTATAATAAAATAGTTCATAAATTAAATATAAACATGTTTAGATGACATTGGCTGTTTCACCCACTCTGTCTCTTTCCATGCATGTTGTAGATACTATAATGAATTTTTATCTTGGGTTTCCACCCCATTCGCTTGCAGAACATCCACCTGGTCGGTCGCTGGCTGGGTTCACTTGAGAAGCTCCTGGAGCGCTGCTGTGCGGACAGTCATCCTGACTACAGAGTGTTTATGAGCGCAGAGCCAGCACCAATACCTCAGGAACACATTATCCCGCAGGTAGAGATACAGTGCACATGCACTCTAACCCTAATAATGTTATCACATAATGAAGGTGCGCCCCCTGGTGTCGTTCCTGCTACAATGATGATTACAGGTCTGCACCTTTACAGTGGCACTAAATACAGATCTTTCATGCTTTTTCTCAGGGCATTCTGGAAAACGCAATCAAGATCACCAATGAACCTCCGACGGGCATGCATGCCAATTTGCATTCTGCTCTGGATAACTTTGACCAGGTCAGCTGTTAGTGTCTGCTCCTAGTCAACAGTTTAAAAAATATATATTTATGCATTTATTCTCTGATTAATTTATTGGCCCCTCTCTAGGACATCCTGGACCAGTGCAGCCGTGAGCAGGAGTTTAAGACCATCCTCTTCTCTCTGTGCTACTTTCATGCCTGTGTGGCAGAGAGGAGGAAGTTTGGCCCTCAGGGCTGGAACAGAAAGTATCCGTTCAACACTGGAGACCTGACGATATCAGTAAACGTCCTCTACAACTACCTGGAGGCAAATGCTCAGGTAGGCAACTTGTTGGGTTGAGATGGTGCTTAAGTAGGTGACGGAGAGAGGAACATGTCAGTGTAAGTTTAGGGTGTGCAGTGAATAGTGTGCCACAACAAGATTAGATGATTCTACTGACAGTGATTCATACTGACTGTTGATGCAGGTGCCATGGGAGGACCTGAGGTATCTGTTTGGGGAGATCATGTACGGAGGACACATCACTGATGACTGGGACAGACGTCTGTGCAGAACATACCTGGAAGAATACATGCAGCCCAACCAGGTCTGTACAAAGGTTCGAGTTTGTGTTCTAGCACAAGGGCGGCTGTGGCTGAGGGGCAGAGTGGTCGTCCGCAGTTCGATCCCAGTCTTCCCCATCTGCATGCTGAAGTGTCCTTGGGCAAGATGCTGAGCCCCTCATAGAAATTGCCCCTCATAGAAAAAAAAAGTGCTGCTAATAGATGCACTGTATGAATGTGTGTGTAAACGGGTGAATGGCAAACTGTACTGTAAAGAGCTTTGAGTGGTAATCAAGACTAGAAAAGCGCTTTATAAATATAAACCATTTACAAGACAACCGACTTGGCTCTGCTGCAAATATGGCCACTTGCCCTAACAGTGTGGACAATTTGAGTTGAGAATCCGCTCCAGTTAACAGCAGTTCTGCCAGTTTCTGAGCCAGAGACTGCACATACAAGCTGAGGAGGGTCTGGCAACCAGACGTGCCAGATTTAGACCACTGTTGGACCAAGCAATTTTGGCTGCCCGGGTTTGGAGTATTTCATGTTTCGTACTGTGTTAGAGATCTGATGCTAAGAATTCTTCTTTATGATTTTTTTCTTCCCTCTTCCAGTTTGATCGGAAGCTTGCTTTGGGTCCTGGGTTTGTCGTCCCCTCCAACCTGGACTATCAGGTAAAGCCTCAGGAAACAGACAGAGAAAACACATAACTGGTGTGAAGTGAGCTCAGTCACTGTCCCTGGATAGATAAAGGTTAAAAGTTGAGTTTCCACAAGGGCAGCGCATACACCACATATCTCTGGCACTTCAGATGGAATTCTGGTGTTTTTCAACCTGGAACCTATGTTTATACATGTGGGCGTGTAAATTAATGGTACGTACACAACCTTTGGATTGTGACTTCGCGTTGAGCGAGACGCGTGTAATGTTGTGTTGATAAAAGTGTGTCAGTGTCTTTAAATAAATGTACCACCTGACTTACATCATCCTTTATTATCAATACATTCCAAAAATGAATCAGTGGAATTCACCACCCCCCCCCCCCCCCCCCCACCACCCCATCTCATTTCCAGGGCTACCATAATTTCATAGATGAGATGCTGCCCCACGAGAGCCCGGTGCATTATGGGTTGCACCCCAACGCGGAAATTGAGTTCCTGACAGTGACATCAGATAGTCTCTTTCACACTCTGCTGGAGCTGCAGTCTCCTGATGCTGTGATGGGGGAGGGAGCCTCCCAGACCCTGGAGGAGAAGGTTGGATTAGATTAGTTTTTTTCTTAACTGTAATTATGTTTTATCAGATGACTCTGCCTCTTATTAAGCCCAGTAAACACATACAGACACTGGTATATGTTTATTACTTCGCAGTAGATTTCAATTTTATACCAGCAAATCTAACAACTTCACCCGCCTTTAGGTGAAAACTATTTTAGACGAGGTTCTGGAAAAGTTGCCAGAAGAGTACAACATGTCCGACATCACCTCTAAGACTGCTGAGCGCTCCCCGTACATCCTGGTCTGCTTCCAGGAGTGTGAGCGCATGAACATGCTCATCTCTGAGATACGACGCTCACTCAAGGAGCTCGACCTCGGACTCAAGGTTTGTCTACACAGTATTTATATGTATCTCCCATAACTCCCGTTATCCGATCCACAGGGATTTCAAGAATTCCTAAAACCAAAAGCTTTGTGTGCACTTTTATATCATCATTTTCCCTCATATGATTACATGCAGCCACACAAAAGCAGCAGGACATTTACTGTGTTTTTTATTCTTGGAATTCCATTCAATGCGGATACAGTCACATCACATAGTGTCACAAATTGTATGTGGTTAACTGATTAATGATGATTAATAGATGTTTCGATTCATTGCTGCAGTACATGTAGCACTTGCTGGGTGTGTTTTCATGATGATAGAACAGTGACATGTGTCTGTCAAAGGGTGAACTGGCGATCTCCTCTGAGATGGAGAAGCTGCAGGCGGCCTTGTTCTTTGACGATGTCCCCGATACCTGGACCAAGCTTGCTTACCCATCCATCTACAGCCTTGCTATATGGTGTGTCTACGTGTGTGTGTAAATATTGTTTTGAGTTATATATTGGTAATACTGCTGAGGATGTAATTTATTGTTGTAATGTTTTGTGCCTAAGGAATTCATTCCATGGTGTCCAGCCATGCATACTAATGCATCTAAGTGTGTGTGTGTGTGTGTGTGTGTGTGTGTGTGTGTGTGTGTGTGTGTGTGTGTGTGTGTGTGTGTGTGTCAGGTACAATGACGTGTTGCAGCGTTGTAAAGAGCTGGACACTTGGACTCAGGATCTGTCTCTGCCCAGTGTCGTCTGGTTGTCTGGACTTTTCAACCCTCAGTCTTTTCTCACAGGTAAACACATATTTGTGCACACAGACACAGATCAGAAAGAAAAAGAAAGCATGTACTAATACTGAACTTGTATGCAGATGCACCTGAGTAAATGTACCTGCATTGTTCAGTTCTTCTATATTTCAACAAACAAACAATCTCAAGGTTTTTTCCTTCATATCACAGTTTTAGATCTTTTATTTCTTGAAGATGGAGCTCAGTAATCCTCTGTCCTCTCGTCCTTTTCGTGCTCTTCAGCGGTGATGCAGTCTCTGGCGCGTAAGAACGAGTGGCCCCTGGATAAAGTGAACCTAACAGTGGACGTGACCAAGAAGTTTAAGGAGGAGTTTAACCAGCCAGCCAGAGAGGGTGCATACGTGTACGGACTTTACATGGAAGGTAGAACACTGTCTTTCATTTCCCTTTATTTTGAAGGAGCGTGGAGCGGCCCTGTCCTCTCCTCTTAACCCACGTGTTTCCACAGGTGCAAGATGGGACATTCAGTCTGGGGTGATCACTGAGGCGCGTCTGAAGGAACTGACCCCTTCCATGCCTGTCATCTCAGTGCGAGCTGTGCCCAATGACCGCCACGAGACCAGGAACATCTACGCATGTCCCCTCTACAAGACCAAGATCAGAGGGCCCACGTATGTGTGGACTTTCAGCCTCAAAACCAAGGAGCGACCCGCCAAGTGGGTCCTGGCCGGAGTGGCTCTGCTACTCAGTGTGTGAGACGTCAGGAGGCAGAACTGACAATATAAACTTTTTACTAGAGGAGGCAAACTCTATCAGAGCAAAAATCACAGGAACCGAATCTCTTTCTTTTCTTTTTATTGAAAAATGATAAAATATACAGAGAAATGCCAACAAAAATCACGCGCTAGATCACAGTTAGAACTGATAAAAGTCAAAGCATGTTTTGAACAAATCAAATCTACAAACTACAAGATTCTCTACAAGCAGAAGGGAAAAACATATCTGACAGTGCTGCCTCATTAGAGCGGCGTTCAAGTGTGTTATTCAGTAACACTTGTACCTCTTACAGTATGTTATGCATCAGTTCTAATAGCACATTCAATTACACAGGTGAAATCATTCCGTCAACTTTACAAGACAACGTTGAATTGTCTTTTTGCTCCTTCACACTTCACAGTACACATGGGTGTAGTATTCATCCATTCAATAAAAAAATCTAACAATAGAAATGTGTGTGTACCAGCTCGTTTTCAACTGGAGATTCTAGTGCACATACTGTAGCTCAGATACTGTATGTGCTGACAAGTCAAAATCATTCTAGTTTGGCCTCCGTGTGTGTTTGTGTATGTGTGTGTGTGTGTGTGTGTGTGTGTGTGTGTGCGTGTGTGTGTGTGTTTCCTAGTCACTGTCAGACCAGTCGAGCTCCATCATGTCCATGGCAGCAGTAGCCATGTTAATCTTGGTTCCGTGCCGCACGCTGCAGCTCTTCACAGAGTTCTGATTGGACGAAGCCCGCATGCTCACCTGCACCCCCGAGTGGCCGAGGACACCCACCTCGCCCCTGATCTTTTGGCTGATGGACTCGCTGAGGTCCCCCCTCCTGACGCCCTGGACTACGACTCCCATGTCACTCCTGCGACCCCTGACCCCCAGCTCACTCCTGACTCCTTGACCCACCACCTTCACCCCCAGGTCACCCATGTTCATGTTCATGTCCATGTCCCCCAGTCTCTCCATGTCCCCCATGTCATCCATGTCTAAGGTGAGCATGTCCCCCAAGCCCCCCAGACTCCCGTGGAGACCCTTGAACATAGTTGGGAGCCGTCCTCCTTCAATCTTCAACTCTCCCTCCATCCCTCTCTCATTGAGTTGTTCTATCTCCCACACTCCCTCCTTCTCCTTCTCTGTCTCCTTCTCCCTCTCCCTCTCCCTCTCCCCTTCTGCCTCTCCAAACCCACCAGAGTATCCTCGGACTATGGTCGTCACCCTGCTCCTCTGCATGCCCCCTCTCTCCCTGTCCCCCTCCTCCCATGTCCTCTCCTCCCTCTCCACCAGGCCACCGGGGAAGCTGCGGAGCGTCACCTGCACTCTTCCTCCTTCCAAACTCTCACTATCGTGTCTCTCCCTCTGCCCCCAGCCTTTCTCCTCCAGAGTCCCTTCCTCTTCCTCGTCCACCTCCTCTCCGAACCTCCCCTGTAACCCCCTGAGCATGGCGTGTAGCCTCCCACTGTCAATTGAGCCCATCCCCCTCTCCAGCCCCGTGCTGCTCCCCCTCTCTGTGTCTCCGTTGCTGAGGGTTCGGAGGAGGCTGCTGACCCCGGCACTGCTGACCCCGGCACTGCTGACGCCGGCACTGCTGACCCCTGTATTGTTGGAGTCCTGAGAGTGCGAGCGGAAGAAAGAACCAGAGGAGCCGATGGACATGGGGGTGAAGAACTGTTAGTCAGGTGAAGAAGGAGAAGGAGAGGACGGTCAAGATCATAAAAAGCTATTGGATGACTCTACATATGCTTCATTCCCGATTTACTCACTGGTGAGATGTTGGAGCGCTCCATGAGTAAGGAGTTGGGACTGGGCGTCATGTTGGACCTCTCCATCAGCCGCTCCTCCCACAGTCGGAGCCTCCTCTCCCGCTCCTCCAGCTCCTTCTCTTTGGAGTAAAGTTCCCTCTCCAGCTTGCGAAGGCGCTCCAAGGTCGACTCAATTTCACACCTGTGGTATTTGCAGGTAGAGCACAGACAGAACGTCAAAGAGCTGCTGGGTGCATGTTCTGCCTAACCGCAACTTCACTGCAGCCACAAAATGACAAACAACAGATTCAGTTTCAAAAAGCTACTTGTACCAAAGAAACTTAAGCTAAAATATATTATTTATTTATGTTATTATCGAAATGCTTACACTGGCTGCCCAATTTCAAATTCATTTTAAGATAATTGTTTTCGCATATAGAGCACTGCATGGTTAGGTCCCTGCTTACATCGCTGACCTGCTCCATCAGTACAGAGACAGCAGGTCACTCAGGTCTGACCAGAGCTCACGTCCCTGATTAAAAACTAAAAGTGACCGTGCTTTCATTCTTGTGACTTCAAAACAATGGAATATTCTCCCTACAGATTCACTTACTTACTTACTTACTTACTTACTTACTTACTTACTTACTTACTTACTTACTTACTTACTTACTTACTTCCTTCCTTCCTTCCTTCCTTCCTTCCTTCCTTCCTTACTTCATTCCTTTCTTACTTCCTCACTTAGTTCCTTAGCTCCTTACTTCATTCCTTCCTTACTTCCTATTCATTCTGTCCTTACTTCCTAACTTCCTTACTTACTTCCTTGCTTCATTCCCTCTTACCTTAAGTTCTTCCTTATTAATTATTTAATTTCTTCATTTACTGTATCCAGATAAACCTCTTTTTCAAACCCACTCTAATGATAACTGAATCCACTATGGGGCGACATTTATTATTATTTAACAACAAAACTGCATAAGAAATTTGTGACCTTTGAAAATCCAACACATGCTGTGTCCAGTGAGATAAGTGTGACATAATTACTTTACTTTTCCTGCAGAATACAGTATTATGTGTTCAAAAAGTTATGCATGGCACCAGGTGATTAATATTTGACTGCAGTGCTGTCTATTGCCACAGGAGGTCAGTGGTGGAGTCAGTGCGCTTGTGTAAGCGCTTGCATTCACAAACACAATCAGCTCTCACACGGCAACTAAATATAGATGAGAGATCGGACACAGCCATACCTCCTCCTATGTTCCAGCCATCCCTCCCTCCCTCTTCATTCATCCCGCCCCTTCACCTCCCTCACTGTCCCACACCCCCCCCCCCCCCCCCTCCTCCTCATCAGCTCCTCCTCCCCCTCTCCTTGTCCAAGCTTTTCCACCCGTACCCAAAACTTCACTGAGAATTGATTGCCTCGCTGTACTCATGCTAAATATGCACAGAATCTCGCACCTCCTCTCCTCTGCTCCATCCACCGCCCCTCTCTCTCTCTCTCTCTCTCTCTCTCTCTCTCTCTCTCTCTCTCTCTCTCTCTCTCTCTCTCTCTCCCCTGTCATTTGTCCACTCTTGTTTCCCCCCCTCTATTCTCCGTGTTTTAGATTTCACACAGACCCAATACATTTCTGTTCCTCCCTGAACCCTCTCTCCTCTTTTTGGGTTCACACTCCGTTTGTCCTCTGCCTCTCTCTCTCTCCCCCCCCACCCCCCCTCTGTCGCCTGTCGTTCTCCCTGTGGCGGAGCGAGGGCAGAGTGGAGTAGAGGAATCTCTTTCATGGACACTTTCCAGAGAGCTTATTATAGACTGAAGTAGAGCACAGGGTCACACATTCAGCTTCTCCCCTGAGCTTTAGAGTCCACGGAGCTGTCTATAAGTGTGTGTATGCATGCAGGGATTCTATTGAACTTGGAAATTAGAGATGATGCCTCATTCTCATACACAATCACTGCTTCATTTTGTATGTCTGCAAACCTGTGTGTGTGTGTGTGTTTGTTTTTGTGTACCTCCACTGGTCCTTGTTATGTAAAAAGGAATTACACTGGTCCGGTAATCTGCTGTCGTTGGCCATGGCCTCCAGGGTTACCAGCAACTGCTTAAACTGCGGACGGTCCTGCAGGTATAAGCATGCACACAGGTCAAAATAACTTCACATTATCCTAGTTTTTAATATCTTTATACAAGCGAGCTATACTTTAATTTTCTGTAAGATAATCTTTGTATCCTCCTTTATCTCACCTTTGGATCTGCTTGCCAACATTTCCTCATCAGCTCAGCAAAACTTGCAGGACAGCAGGTGGGGATGGTCAGTCTCTGGATATGCAGACACACAAACACAAGAAGCAGGAAACTTCCCTCTTTATACATATCTGACCAACTTCTTTTATATCAAAATAAACAGACTTTTAAAGCCTGTGTTTACTTAAAGTATTTATTTAAACTAAAACAAATAAATAAGTCCTGACACTTTGTGCTAAATCAGCAGGCTGCATGAGGATCTGCACCAGATTTCATGGTAACTTAAAATAGTGCTGAAGGCTGCTAGTGTGGTTAAAACGAAAAAATCAAGCTGCACCACATTTCACACACTCATACTGTAGATTTAAGTTCCCTAAATGTGCCAGAGTTTAGATCCATGAATCACGGTGGAAAAACTGTGGACCCCTTATCCTGCAATGTTAAAGATGTTGCTAAATTTGGTGCTGAGAGGAAACTCAATGTGCCCCACACACTTCAAACCAATGATAAGAGCATAGTTTTAAAAGAGTACATGTACAGAAACGTCTAATATAGAATAATCTTGACTTTTCTAAGCTTGTCAGGAAAAGATTTTTTCATGTAGAAACAAATGTTTTCACTATTCCGGGGACAACAACAACGACAACAACAACAACAACAACAAAACATAAGACTTGGAGACTGTTACAAACATGTTAAATGCGTTTTTATCATTAAATTGTGTTTTACGTTGATCAGTTTTTGAATTTAAAATGTGTACTCTTCTCAGTTTGACATAAAATAGGAGACTATAAAAGTTTCTCATCTTTCTGTAAAATTGTAAACTTCAGCAACAGGCCACTGAGATCCTGTCCCTGCACTGAGATCCCATGACTATCGCTACAGGTCTGAATGAGGCCAGACAGCCCCGCAGTGCAAATGGAAACAGTTTTCTGTGGGGATTAATCCTAAAATATCACAGGCTGCGAGTGGAGAGAGGGCAAGTCGGAGGGTCAGGAAGAGGTATCGCAGCGAAGGGGAAAATCAGAGGGAGACTGGGAGAGGGAAAGAGAGGGTGGGAGACAGTGAGTTATTTAGGGAGAGTATTTTGGAGATTAGCCAGCAGCTACGCAGGATTCATGTTCTCAGAGTTGTTTGTTGGACCCGCGATGTGAGGGTGTGTGTGGCTGTCGGAGGGGATTCGGGCGCGTCAATAACTGAAACACAGGCAATGTATAAACCATCATCCCCCAACAGCCATAACCCTTGTGAATCAAGCCTCCTATGGCTGCAGCCTTTCTTCTTCCACCACTCTCTCCCTCGCTCTCTCTCTCTCTCGTAAAGGCTTTAGCCGGGGGGGGGGGGGGGTCTGGCCGAGCTCCACTGCTGTGTATCCAGGCCTTACAAGAGCAGAGAACTGACATCAGGCCTAAAAATATCCAGCCTCAGCCTCACCAGCCTCACAGTGGAAACCATGAGAGCATCGCATTGTTCCCCCGGCCTTCACCAGCTCTGGTGGGTCTACACGCTCGCAGGGTTTTCAGAAAGGTGTGCTCCCTTTGTGTGTTTGTGTTCGTCTGTCTGCCTTGTCTGTGAGACTCTGTGTGTGTGTGAGAGAGACTGTGTGTGTGTGTGTTACCTCTTGTTTTTCCACCACCAGCCATGCAACCTGCAGCCCTTCAAAGCCTTTGAAAGGAACCTCCCGAGTCAGCATCTCCCACAGCACCTGATCACAGAGCAGACTGTGTTGGTTCATTCAAACACACACGAGCACTTTGAGCCACATTTAGGGTTTGTTTGTTTGTTTCCTTTAATCGTTTTGATGACGTGTGAGTAGAGAAGTTTGATTTCCGGCCTTACAAAACAAACATTTAAGGAGCACTCACCACGCCGTAGGAGTAGGTGTCGCAGGTCTCGGACACAGGCAGGCTCTGAATGACTTCAGGAGCCATCCAGGGGAACGTGCCCACCACGGTCATATGGGTGGTGTGGGAGAGGAACTTAGAGGCCCCGAAATCACAAATCTGAAATTCCAACAGAGAGGACGAGACACTTAGGACAAATAAGAATGAGAGCTGAAACTGAATGAATCACATTCAGAACCAGATTTACTGCCAAGTAGATTTTCAACATCCAAGGAATTTGCTTTGTTGTTTCTATTCTTAATAGACTAGAATTACCACGCTGCAGTTGTATGCCTCTGCCAAACAGTGCAGTTTCCGTGTACATATTTCTACATACTTTTTCCCCCAGATTCATATAAGGGTACTGTGACCTTTGACCTTTAACCACTGAAACGTTGTCACTTTATCTTTGAGTCCAAGTGAGAACCGATTAAACGTCGAAGAAATTCCGTCATGCAGTCTTGAGATATCACATTCAAGAGGCCAAAAACATCAACGAAACCAACAAAATCAAATCAGTTAATCAGTGAGTCCAAGTGAATTGTACCAGATGCAATGAAACTCCCTACAGGCACTCCTGATATATTGTGTTCAAAACAACGCAAGGTCACATGACCAAAATCGAAACAGTTAATCTTTGAGTCCAAGTGAACGTTTGTACCATATTTGAAGAGCTTCCCTCAAGCTGATCGTAAGATATGTTCAAGAAAAACATAAAGGTACATCGTGAGGCCACTGTGACCTTTGGCTAACAAAAGACTTTCCTCAAGGCGCTCCAGAGATATAACAAAACATGCTTTGTGAGGTCACAGTAAACTTTGACCACCAAAATCTTATCAGTTCCTCCTTCAGTCCAAGTGAATTTTTGTACCAAATTTGAAGGAAATCCCTCAAGGCATTCTTGAGATATCGTGTTCACGGGAATGGGACGGACGGACAACCCAAAAAACATAATGCCTCCGGCCGCTGGCTTTCACCGGCACTGATGCATAAAACCAGAGGGAAAGATATGGACAGAAACCTTAAGTATACGAGCAATAAGTGAAAAGGCAATATACAAATATACAATAAAATGTAATATATAAAAGTAAATAAATTATTAAATGATGCTCAATATTAAAATCTGTGCAATAAGTTAAAGGTTGTGCAGAACATTACTGATATGTGGTGATAAGTGTCCATAAATAAAAGAATCATTGTTACAAACCTTCAGCACCTTGTCTGCTGTCATCACCACTGTAAAGAGAGAATCCAGTCAAATCCACGGGACATTAAATATTATTGTGCTACAACAGACAGATGACACAATGATCTCATGTTTAGAGGTTCAAAAGAAAAGGAAGTGTCGTAAATGTTACCGTTCCGTGACTTGAGGTCTCTGTGAATGACTTTGACTGGAGCTTCTGCGTGGAGGTAATGTATCCCTGAAGGAAAGACAGAGTTTACTTGGTTAGGGGGTTCATATTGTAACATTTATTTTGTGGTGATAAGATTTGGCAGTAGTTTGATTGTAAAATGTCAAACTTGCATATTTTGGGCTCAGCTTTCAAGTTGCTTTTTGTCAATCAAATCCAACTGTTAAAGTTACAGATGCTGTTTGTGACTTTCATCTGTTCAATGACCTTAAAACTCATCACAGAGAACAACTGAAAATATCTATCTGCTAACTTAATCGGCACAGGTGTCATTTGCAAACTTATCTATTTATATATTTTACTTAAGTGTGAAAATCTTATTTCTAAGAGGCCAAAGCACATACACTTGCTGAAATACTTTGGGTTTGTCATTTATTTATTATTTAGCTTGTTGCAGTGAATGACAAAATGTAGAGACACTTATTATAAATAAAGTTAAAAGCTGAGTAATAACCTCTAAGCCGCTGGACTTTTGACACCAGGAGATAAAAGCCTGACATAAGGACATTTTCTTTGTCTTATTCCCTCAGCTGTACCTTTGGCTATCTGTATGGCCCATGTCATGATCTGCTCCATGTCCATCTCCTCGCTCTGCTCACTGGAGAGGTACTCGTACAGAGACCCCCCGCTGGCATATTCTGTAAGCACACACAGAAACACAGGTTTTTATCAGAGAACAGTTATTGAAAGTGTTTCCATTCACAAACACACTTTCATGGGCGGCTGTGGTTTAGGAGGAAGAGCGGGTCGTCCACTCACAAGGTGGGATCCTCTGGTCCTTGTGCACGACACTGAACCCTAAACTGTTCTGTCAGTGTAAATGATGTGTGATGGAAAAGTGCATTTAGATAAGTATGAATGTGTGTGAATAAGTTAATCTGATGTATAATGTAAAGTGCTTTGAGTCATACAGTCACTTTGCCTTTTCTATACAATCAGTAGATTACATAGTGGACTTTATTTCACCTGCGACACTTGTTTACAGTCTTGAAACACTGACTATTGAAAGAATAAATGAATTAACAATGATGCAGCACCAGCAGATATCACAGCTTCGGTGCTTCTCTTTTACGTGTTGGGCCATTTTTCTGCAGTGCAGAATATATTATACTCAGGATATTATAATGCATGAGAAACCATAAATATAAAGATACATTTTTAATTTTGTTGAATTATTTGCTTTGTTAGTTAATGTGAAAGAGGAGCATATTATAGAAGATTAATGTTCTTTCTGTTTCTTTTTCATTCAAGATTTGAGATTTTGTGTTTGCATTTTAATTGTTTTGTCTGGTCGATAAATGTAATAAACATATAAATAAATAAATGGACGACATGACGGCCCCCCCAAAAGTGAAGCTACTGCAGTATATTGTAAATCCTGCCGCCTCCACGTTAGCGGATGGGACATGGAGGAAACTAAAAAGTCAAAGTACACATCGAATACGTTTTTTTTTACGTTTTCAGTCATTTCAGGTCGTTCATATCCAACTGATGTTTCACCAACTGTTCAGTTTCCAGAAAGTTTGGTTTTAATTGGTTATTAGATGCTATAAAAACAGAGTGAAACGTCACGATTGACAGGTGAGAACTGACTCGAGATTGGTGGAGCACATTTATCTGTGGGATCTCGCTACGACTGATTGCTACTGCACAGACTCTGGTGCCCAATGTGTAAGATGGCAGCGTTTGTATCTGGGATATTTGGTTTCATTTTGGGATCGTGGGAGGAAGTGGAGAAGCATCGTCATACTTTATAAACAGTTTATGCTGTATACGTAGATTATTTTGGAGAGGAAACAGTCCAATCCCACAGGATACAGTCCAGTGAAAGGCCTGTGTCGTCCAGTGAGTAGAAAAGGAAAAATCTTACTTTTAAATGACTTAATGTCACAATTTACAATTTCACTGGGACCAAAATCCACCTCCTGTCATTTATATTGACTGTACTTTTGTATATTTAGCTAGCTTTGTATTTTCTAAGCTTTGTACTTCACGTTCAACTGCATCAACACCTAGACGGGTCTGCAGCTGTGTGTCGGTCCTGTGTCGTGACCATATGACTCTGTCCAGGCTTACTACCACATCCAAACATGCTGGTCTCAGTTACAAATGTCCTGCCAGGAGACACAGCACCAACCAGCCATTAGAGTATACACCCATACTTCAAAACACACACATAAACACTGCTCGGCCATCTGAGCATGTGCTAACGTGTGTGTGTAAGTGGCACGTCAAGGATCAAATACAAACTAATATAGTTATACACACACACACACACACACACACACACACACACACACACACACACACACACACACACACAAACCCCTAACCCCAACCCTAGTTTTATAGGAAAGAACAATCTGGCCTAAACCTAACCCGACCTAATGTTGCTTATTTACGTTAGCCCTCCTTAACAGATAATAATTTGAGAAGATAACCTCTGTCCTGAATGAAGACAGAGATTTAACAACCATATGTTCAGATTGTACGTCCTTGTGAGAACATTTGAAAGGATGTATGGGACACACACACACACACACACACACACACACACACACACACACACACACACACACACACACACACACACACACACACACACACGCGGGTTCTGACCTGTGACAATGCCATAGTTGGGAGATTCCAGCACAGCTCCATAAAACTGAATGATGTTCTTATGACTCAGGACACTGAGAATCTCGGCCTGGACGAGGAGACAGGAGAAAGAGAAGCAGAGGCATATTCACAACTTTATTAGCAGACAACTTCAGTTTCCTAATATCTGACACTGGCAATGAAACACGACCTTGACGAGAATAATCACCCCTGATTGGCTGGGAACCTAAACGTGTAAACTAGATTCTGAAAGCGTCTGTGGGACGTCTAGCTGTTGTCTGAGCCTCTGTCATACAACAGGTCGAGTCTCCAAACAAAGAGCTTTCACGCTGCCGCGTCAAACATCTGAGCGACAAATACTCCGGGTCATAACCTTCGGATATGTGGAATATGCAAAGTGCTGCTTAACATAACATCAATTCTATGTCACATTGAGACAACGATAATAGTTTCTGAATAAATTGTTTTTCTTCCAAAGAGCAATTTTGTTTAATTACCATTTCTTCCACGTGTATTTTATCAGTGTGTACAAACATCAGTTTTATATGTGTTAATGCAGTAGTGGAAAGTAACCTTGAAGCACAAATACTATTTTAAGGTATTTTAAACCTATATACATTTCATATATATATAGTAAACTATACCTGTCAATATATTTTTATCAGTCCATGGATATATACATACGTACATACATATCAGTTAAATCAGTGCACTTATAAATATACTGAGTCATACAAAGCTCATTGTGCAACCATCCTGTGCCACTGCACTTTTATTTGGTCCATAATATTCTGACTGTAGTGGAGGGTCTACTTTATGTACTTACTGTATCTCTATGTTTTATTGCCTGTTTTTATTCTATTTTATACTTTCACTTGTTCTTTTAACTATCTGCTGCTTTAACTAGTGAATATCCTCAGCATGGAATCATCCTGATCTTATCTTACATTTAAAGCTACTTTATTCTTCTGCTCCACAACATTTCAGAGTTCAGAATTTACACTTTATATCTGGCTACATACTTTTCAGATTAAGAGTTAAAAACATGATCATTTATAAACTGATTATGTTTTTGTGTTATTGTTTAAAATACTGTACCTCAAATGAGATGAATAAGATATTTCTTATTATAATAGATCCTTATTAATAATCCAATAATATAACACAGATGTCATTCTGCATAATGTGCACTTTTACATTTTGATACTTCTGCACTGAAGTAAACATTTAACTTACATTTTAATAGAGTAAATATTGTGCTGTGTATCTATTCTAACTTAAATAAATACATGAATACTTCTTCCACTGCTGTTTGTGTCAATAAATCAGACGAAACATGTAATGTGAGTGTTTTTAAAACCAGTGTGGCATCGAACAGACATTTTCTCCCCTGATCCATCAGTCTGTATTTACATTAAAAGTGCACACACACAGTTTAACACGCCTGCCCCCCCCCCTGCATGTGTTTGTGTGAGAATGTGAGTGAGAGAGAAATAAATCAGACGAGAAACAAAACGTTATGTCGTCCCTCAATGTGCGACACACAGATATATATATACAAGTGCATGTATTCAATAATTAGCATTAGTTTGTGTGTTTTCTGAATCCTTTCTGAAACCTGCTGCCACAAGAGTAACTGTAACATGATCGATTCACCCACAGGTCGCCCTTAATCCTCCTGACACCGGCCTGTGAACTTGCTCCACCACTCCACCAGCACCTCAGTATTAATAACATGGAAGGAAATTATGTTTGGATCACCATCGAGGGGCTCGCACTCCACAGAGAATCACCCCGCCCGGCCCGGCCCGGCCCGGCCCGGCCTGCAGGGTATTCAAGCCCCCCCAGGTGACCACACACCTCGCCCTCGCATAAATAAAAGTGCTCCATCCACAAAAGAGCAGGAGGAGGTGGGGTGAGACAAAGAGTGGTATGTTTAAGATAAACACATGTTCAATGGCAGACAGGCAGGGGAGGAGGAAGAGGAGGAGGAGGCCTGTGGGTGTACGAGTTCAAAGAGAACCTGGGAAATTGTGGAAACTGATTCATGTTAAGAGCAGTGATGTGGATATTCATATTGTGTGTGTGTGTGTGTGTGTGTGTGTGTGTGTGTGTGTGTGTGTGTGTGTGTGTGTGTGTGTGTGTGTCCCTCACCTCTTTGTCAATCTTCAGGAGCTTCTTCACGGCCACCTCCTTGTCCTGGGAAATCCACAGGGCTCTGTAAACGCTCCCAAAGCTGCCTCCTCCACAGTTCTCATAGAAAAGCAGGTCCTCATGCTTTATCTGCACAAACGACGAGCCAGGGGACGACATGGCATACTGACTCACACACACATGCACACACACATACACACGCACACACACACAGAGAGAGCCCAGAAACTCAAGCCCTCAGCCGCTGCTGCTCCAAAAGTATATAAATATATATACAATTCACGGATCAGTATGGAGAGAGTGGAAGGTTGATGAATAAAGAGAAGTGGAGTAGTTTCCTCGGCAGGGTCGGAGTGGATGTTGTCAGTCAGCACAAGAGATTGTCAGAGGGAAGAAAGCAGAAAGTGCTGGAAAAGAGAGAGAGAGAAGTTTGCTCCCCGTGAGTCAGGAAAAGTCGAAGCCCCTCTGTCACTACTAGACAAGGTATTACATTGCCTGGTAGTGGTGGTCCAGTGGAACTACAGTACAGAGCAGGAACACACACACACACACACACACACACACACACACACACACACACACACACACACACACACACACACACACACACACACACACACACACACACACACACACACACACACACACACACACACACACACACACACACACAGCGTGAGGATGAAGGGGAGGTGAGTGTGTGTAAGTTACGGTTTGCAGTCAGTGCAGTCGGCCTGGAGCAGACACTGTTCAAATATGGTCACTGGCATGCAGGGCATTCCTCCTTCCTGGATAACTGTGGCTATATTAAGATCCCCCATACACTACATACACACACACACACACAGAGAAAGATACAGATATACTGCTCTAACCTGTGGCCTCAGACATAGTAAATCATTCAGAAACAAGGACTGCCACATAAACCTAAATCCATCCCTCTCTCTCTCACACACACACCAGTGCAGCCAGACTGGGACAGTGTGTGTTACTCAACCCAACAGGAATGACCCTGTGACCTCATCACGCAGGACGGCCACGGTGACATCACTGCGTGGGGGGACAGGTGAGATCAGCTCCGGGAAGTTATGACGACTTTCTGTTTGTTGACAGTAATCAAATACAAAAGTAGACTCCATCATGATTCACTGAGTAAATACATGAAGCGTGACTAAAAGGCTGAAGGCTTGCTAGTAGCTAGTAGCTAGTAGAAGTGTTGCACCTCAGAGGATAGAAGCGTTTGATGGAGTAGAAAAACATGAATCGATCAATTTAAGAGTCTTGCTGCTTGGAATGCAAACAAAAGGATGACACCACGCCACTACAGACGGTTGTAGTGATCCCACATTTGAGTTTTTTTGCTCTGGGAGGCATAAATGTGCACGGTAAGTGTGTAAAGTTTGGCCAAAAGCAGAAAGGTGGAGAGATAAATCCTTAACAGACAAATTTACCAGGGCTACGTCCTCTGAGAACCATGGGTTTCCACAGCACCTCCAACTATTAGATACTGTACCTCTGCCAAGGAGGTTGTGTTTTCACCCCTGTCCGTTTGTTTGTTTGTTTGTTTGTTTGTTTGTTTGTCAGCAGGATTACACAAGCACTACTAAACAGATTTCAGTGAAACCTTGTGGAAGGTTCATTACTTTCTCTTTGTTGTGAACATTGTGTAGTGGTGTTTTTTTTTGACATTTTCACTGGTTTTCCAGGTAATAAGTCATGGATCTTGATTTAAAAAAATCTGCAAATGGAAATTAGGATTTAATGATCTGCATTGTTTTGTTGGCTTAACTATAAGGTGTGATTGAATTTAAGTGGACTGTTGGGCCTATTCATTCTACTGAGAGCCATTCTAGTTCTCTAGTGCTCTAAGAGAATGACTTGAGCCGTGTATGGTGCAGCAGCGAAGATCATGTCGTGACCTCAAGAGACCCACAGAGATCATGTGACAGTCAGTGTTATAGTGCAGCGTTATTCACTCAGATCTAATGGACCATAGAGGAATTACTTTCCCATCTCTAATCCTCATATTGCAAAACAAAAGGTATAAGTTTGTGGCAAAGTCTCTTGCTACCCAAGCCACAAAGTTCCATTTACAGAAAAATATTTCCCCATATTTTACATCAAGTTAGTCATGAATAGCTTGACTATTTAAGAGAGAAATTCCAGTGGTATACAAAAGATGCATCAGAGGCTAAGATATCCAAACTTTTAGACCATAGTTTGAATCAAGCTCATAGGTCGAGCCGCAAAACCCCTAGCTCCTCCTACATTTCCCATGATTTACCTGGATTTAGACCCTCACTGTGTGGTAAATGCCGATGTCCTTCAAACTCTACAACAACTCTTTTAAACACAGGTCTTCCATTAAAAAAAGAGAAATAGTGTCCTCTAAGTGATGCCACTTGACGATGACTTGACTCATTACCTCCAGAGCAACAGAATATATTATAAACGTATCTCACAGACTGTGCGGCATGTAAAATAGATGATGAAGTAGCTGTGTGTGTATTAAAGATTATTGTTAGACAGGTTGGACGTGTTGGTGCAACCTTAACTCTGCGCCTTCCGTTCAGGAAGTGATGAAAACATAATTTAGCTCCGCAGCAGATGTCTCCAGTAGCTGAGATCTATTCTCGCTGGATCCAAGTGTTGAACAGACGACTGGCATCACCAAACTTCGGCACCACTTTGGGCAGGACACACTTTTTGAAGAAGGTGATCGGAGCATTTTCACTGTTAAATTAGCTATTTTTTTTTATTTACAAGGCAGACCACACAAACAGTACAGTTACAGGCTGCTCTGGGGGAGGGGGGAGAGGGGGGGGGGGGGGGGGGGGGGGGGCAGTTCTCGACTGACACACCATCACATCAAAAGCTCCTGAGTTCAAAGGAAAACTAATGACACGTCGATGTCAAGAACACACTCAAATTCTACACCCACGGATACAAAAATAAAATTACTGAACACGGACTGAACACAAACCGGGAGATGACGAGATTTCCCCTCAGAGTGCGGGAGGCTCTCTACCGTTTATATTCGTCACAGTCGCATGGTGACAAATTTGAACACTTTTTGCGATATCATTGGGGCTTTAATCTGACTAATACTCTGTTAAGTAGCTTTGGAATTCTATATGACTAGTTAAGGGACATCGATATTCACCTAAAGGACATTAAATCCTAAAGAAACGCTTGTGTAGGTTATGGAGTAAATAAGTGTGATGTTCATCTGTATATTCCACAGGGGAAGTCTTCACTACAGTCTGTGGGGTCCTCTGTGTTTTCTGTCTCTGAGTCGGGCCGTCACGAGAATGGTTTTGCTTGACAGGCAGCTACAGTAATATATTGTAAACAAGGCTCATCCGGGGGGGGGGGGGGGGGGGGTTGTAGCACAACATCACAGGACACTCCGATAGAAATCCACTGTATAGAACGCAAAGCCTATGAAGTTCAGTCATGCAGGATATTGATTCAAGTTCTATACATTACAGTTCTATCTAACAGGTCCCAAACAGCGACAGCTAATAAACCATCAGTCTGGGGGGGGGGGGGGGGGGGGGCTGAGACACGGCGACGGGAGAGCAGCTGAACAGTTTGTCTGTCCAGGAAGAAGAGGCGTTTAATGGCACAGTATAAGTCCTGGATCCACAAGAGTCCATGACAGTGCTTAAGTCATTTACTGTTGTGATTTGCTACTGATAATTCAAGTTGTATTATTTCTATCCAGGTAACACGTGTGTTTTGTCTTTGTTGTTGTTGTTTTCGAATGCTAACGTCACAGAGAAGGCGATGGCGGTGGGAGGTCTGGAGCTCATGTCCGCCGAGGCTCCAGCCTGTAGGAGAGCTGCGTCAGCGCCCTCTGGTTGTCAATCACGCAGAACTTCCTGACGTAACCCCGCACCTCTGCTTGGTTTTTGTTTGGTTGGCAAATGTCGGGATCTGACACAGCGACAGGAAGAAGTGGAGAGGAAGAAGAAAACGTGTATTGAAGGATCTACTATCAAACGCAGTAGACAAATGGGATAAATAATGTAGCACTCACTGAAAGGTTGACTTCTACAATGCTTCACTTGCCGAATCGTGTTAGCTATAATACGCTGAGGAAATAAAGAGATACAAATATTGGTTGAGTGCAAGTGAGGAAAAATATGACACTGTTAAGATACTGATTATAATTAGTACAAATTATTAATGTCGTTGTTATTATCCTAAAGAAAACTCATTTTTCCTTTTCTTTGCGCACAGAAACTCACCATTTTCTCAAAATTGACCATGTTGTCAATAAATGTCTTGTTGCCCTCGTGTGTGAATGTCATATCTGAAAAGAAATACTGAGAATGAATGGCGGCCATGTTTGTCCCACAATGTTTCTCAGGAGACACAGATACAGATGTACTCGGACGCGTCGACATTCACAGTGACTGATACCTTTGAGAAGGAGGGGCATGAAGGGGATGATTGGCGGCTCCAGTTTGGTGACAGTGAGTCGGTAGGACCGGTGGTTTCTGGATGGGTCCTGTTAACAAACAAAGTGACAGAGTTAATACCTAATACATGTAGAGGTTGGTTCACCATGATGATGAAAAACACTACTTGCTTTTCTTTCTCAGCACTGATGATATCGGGTCAGGCAGTAAGATTTTACCTCTGAGATAATGTTTAAAACAACTTTACAGATTTCCATGAAACTTGGTGTAATGATGGGACATGGGCCAAGAAAGAACCCATTAAATTCTGGTGCAGATCCAGGAATTTTTTATCACTAGCTTCAACATTGCGAGATAAGGTTGTCAAGACATTTTTACTAATCTTAATGAATAAATCAGACAGATTTTTATAAGTGTGTGCAATTTGGTGCACATCCAAATGATTATCTGGATCTAGCGGATTTGAAAGTGGTTGCAAATAGGGATTCAAACCCTGTAACTACCACCAGTGTGTAGTGAAGCTGAACTGACCCATTACAGACATAATCAAAAGCCACTTTTGTTTGGGAGCTTACCATCATGCTCTCAAACTCGGCATAGAACTTCTTAAACTTGGAGGGGAGTTTCTGCCAATAAACAGAGAAGTGAGTTTAGCAACAAGAGAATGTAAAGGAGGTTTGAGATCGATGCGTTTCTGGAGGAAGACGTTTTACCTCCCACGTCTGGGTCAGTCGGCTGACAGCTGGGTTGCTCATCCCCATAATAATGGCAAAGAACGAATTCAGGTTTTTGAACTCTCGACAGCTGCAGACAAATAAACAATCAAGCGAGAAATGAAGCGAAGAAATAAAGGAACTCCTCCTCTAAGTGCATGTGTGCTACAACGACGTGCATGTGAAGCACGTGACAGTCGGCAGCAGGTCCAACTCACTGCGCAGCTATCTTGATGAACTTCTTCAGGAGCTGGACTCTCTTGCTGAGCTGTCCGCAGAGGCACACCTCAGTGACCACCCACAGTTGAACCTGGTTGAACCTCCGCAGGAACAAGTCCAAATTCGCCGTGGTTCTCCTGAAGCTCTGCCGGCCGAACGTGTGGTAGAGCAGCTCGTGCTGAGGGGAGACGGGAGGAGACGGGAGGAGACGGGAGGAGGAGGAGGAGGTTTAGAGTTCATCTAGTGGACAGGTCCTGTAAAAGCCAACTTTGAGTGCAAGGTTACATATGTATGATCCAAACTGTTATCCGACTATAAGACTGTGCTTGTAACATATTGTAATCTGGTCACCACTGGCCTGAGGTTGTTCTCAGTGTGTATGTGCACGTGTGATACCTCATGTACACAGCTGAACAGCTCCCAGTCATACATGGTCATCTGGTAAGCCAGGTCCTTAGAGCTCATCAGCTCAAAGGTTGACATGGATCCTGCAGTGGGGCCCTCCTGCTCCGGATGAGGAGTCTGAGACACACACAAAGAACAAGAGCACATATAAATTCACAAGCAAAACAAATATATAAATAGTGAGCCCAGGTTCACACACACATCGGGACACATTTACACATGTGGTTTTGTCCAAGTTTACAGTTATCACATTTCCAACTCCACTTGTTTTTGATATGTTGTTTCTTTGACCAGTATGCTTTCAAATATTTGTCTTTAGTGCTATAAACCAGTTCAATCAAAATGTCTTCTTACCAGACTGCTGAGCTGTCCACGAGAACAGGCAAATAATCGTCCGTTGAGGCTCACAGTCGAAAACACTGACACGTCACTTGGCTTCAACATTAGTTTTTCTGTAACACGAAAGGGAAATCGCTCAGCTGCAGGACCCAGATATATCCCAACATTTACACACAGACACCTCGAACATCCTGGATCAGTTTTTAAGGTACATTCATGTACAATAAGCAGCTGAGTGTTCTTACCACCGGCAGAGCTCAGGTGGACCAACACCAGCTCATCTGTGATGCAGAGTTTGTCGGCCACAGCAGCAATCACTTCTCTTCCCGTTGCTGCCACGGCAACCCGGATGGTTGTGTATGTGTGATCGCTGCAGTAGACCTTTAGTAGGACTACACACGCACACAGACACACACACACACACACACACACACACACACACACACACACACACACACACACACACACACACACACACACACACACACACACACACACACACACACACACACACACACACACAAAAACAAAAAATATCCTGAAATACAATTACATGGTATGTGATCACATCTGGTGAATTGATCAAATGTCCAAGATGAAGATTCATTCACACGGAACAAACGAAACAGGAATACAAGTCCTACATTAGATACAATGAGATCATACTGAAGATTTGAATTTTCTGTACTTACTGTCGTCCTGATTCCTAATGGGTTGTTTCTTTTGCAGCCTTTCCTCTCCGTCGCTGAATTGTCGTAATAGGGTTTTCTGTCAAAGTTACAAAGAGCAACATGTGAGTATCTCCATCACTGTGATGCAGCATTTTCTAAAAACACTGGTCTGAACGTACCTTTTTTGTTGCTTTGGCTTCTTCTGAACTACAAAGTAAAAGAAGTGTAGACATAAAGATGCAATGAACACATTTAACTGGGGTTGGAACATAAAACACGGAGAGAAAGTTGAATGCGTGGGAGCTGAAAACCTACTGTAATTTGATGATTTTCTCCAGGTCAGGCACTAAGTCTTTCAGAGCTCTCAGCATCCGAGAGTCATTTGATAGACTTCCGTACAGCTCCTGCACAAAGAGACGGAGAGAAGGAAGCACAGTCATCACATGTGCAAGTGGTGTGATTTACTACTTTTGAAACTTTGCTTGGGTTTACCTCCAGGAAAGCGAGTGCGGCCGGTTCCTCCTGCAGCAGGTATGAGTGTGTGTTGGCCCAGCGCAGGGTGATAACCAGGGCCCTCCTCTTACTGTTCAGTGCATACTCCAACCTCTCCTGCTCAGAGCCGGGTGGAGATACCGCATGGTAGGTGCACACGAGGTTAAAGATGAATACAAAGATAGATAGATTGTGGATGGGGCTTTGACCAATAGTCAAAGTGGAAATCATTTAATTTTTTCTCAAAGATGGTTTCTCTCATTTAAGGTAGTTCTTCACCTAAAGAAATTTCTGGCAAGATTGGTTTTAATTAGTTATTTGATGCTATTAGAATGGAGTGAAACGTCATGATTGACAGGTGAGACTGACTTGATCAAGCACGTGTGTCGGTGAGACCTTGCTACTGCGACTCCATCCCAGATACTACTGTGAAGACTCTGCCTCCTAAGATGGCAGCGTTTGTATTCTGGTATATTTTGGCTTCATTTCCAGAGAGTGGGAAGAAGTGGAGACATGTCGTCCATCATTAGAAACAGCCTGTGGCTGTAATAAATTCACTTCACTGCATCCCTCAATAAAAATGAAGGCAGTGTTTATTGTTTATATTGTGTAATCATGGTTGCAGCCGCTGTAAAACACAAGTAGCTGAGCACTTGCACTTCAATGACTAAGACAACAAGAAAAGACCTTCTCGTCTGGGATTACAACTTGTTACTATGGTGTGAGGAGGTGAGGACTCAGTCAGCAGCTCATTAGTGCTGGATGGCAAACTGCTGCTTCAGCGCTTCCACAAGCAGAGCTGCAACTGGCACCGCTGACATGCTGTCAACATAACATGTTGGCTACTGTTCTGATATGTCAGTGCACTTGATAAGTGGGTATCACAGATATAATATGAGTTTTAAAAGGAAAATGCCGAAGTACCAGGGCAGAAAGAGCAAGAGAGCGTGAAGGCAGAAAGGATATTGTGCCATGAGCAGAGGACAGAGCTGGCTGTTGGCCATGAAGACACACTGCATGAGGACAAAATCGTCCACTGCTGGGTCTGACAGGAGAGGAAGAGAGGGAAGAGAGTCAGAGGGGAAACAAAGGAAATGAAGTGCAAGAGAATTAGGAGGCTAAAAAAAGATTGTGAAAAAGCCATTCCTCTTATTTATCTAATCTTCCATCTTTAACTGTAATGCATTTGATTTCGGGCCTGCACAACCTCTGATATGTATAACAACATCAGTGTTTTGGGGATTAAGTAAAGGATTAATTGGATGGTAAACAAAAACATAACTCACAGTGTGCAAATTTCATTAAATAAATCCATGGCCTACAACATCATATCACAATAAACTACCTGGGCTCAACAGAAATTTGATGTTTCAGAGGAAAAATATTATAGTTGAACAATATGAGGAGCTCTCAATATACAATTATATGCAATCCGTCCTTTTCTTCTGGCTACCTGGATCATTGTGATGTATGTCCATCCTCATGGTCTCCAGGAAGTGCTCAAGAATCTTCTCTGGCATTCCTGATATCACAGTGTACCTTCAACAGTGTTGCAATAAAAACAAATCAACACTTTAAAGCAAAACTGAAAGAGGGATTGGCACATATGTTTTTTTGTTTACTTCTAGCTAAGTCAGTATGTGCATTTGTTGGTTCTACATGCGGACATGTGCTTCTAAACACACACATACTTGATGCTTCCCTGGGTGGAGGCTCGGGGACTCTTCTCTAACACCAGCACGGCTTGTTCGTGTTCTTTCAAACGCACCGTGTTGGCCTCCACATCCTGCAGGAACAACAACACACAACACACAACACAGGGTCACTGCACGTCAAATAGGAAGCTAACCCTGTCTGCGATCACGCCGGTGTGATCAAATCATGTGATGTGTGTTGTGTGTTCTGTGCCAAGTAGAAAAACTTGTTTGTCATATAGGCAATGTTGTGCTGAAAGACAGATGTCAAACCTTGGCAAAGGGAAACATTGTTTTGATGTGGTGTATGAAGGCTTAATCGAAATCTTATATTTAACATGTGATTTGTATTTAGGGTTATTCTGCATTATATTTTAACCCTATGTTATGTGTCTTTGAGCATTGTTAAAAGCACCATAGAAATTAAATGTATTATTCTTCTTATCCTTCTTATTATTATTATTATTAAAGCATGCAAAAACAGCCAGATTAGCCCGGGATTCTAAAAGGTTAAATGTAATACACCTTATATACCAGTGGGGGGAGACAACCATTGTACAGCAGTACCAGACAGTGCAGCATAAAGCTTTGACAGACTGAATAATATAAATTATGGGATTTCCTTTCATTTACAAGGAGTACAGTGGATTACATCTACATTTTGACTTGCAGGTTGACACAGTTGATTCAGTACTGACTCTGTGAACACTTTGGAGTAATTGGATGCTTGTGTAACTCAGTGTGTGTCCCATCAGAGTCAGGACAGAGTCCAGCTCTCACCCTGAGTATCCTGTTGAAGTCCTCCTTGTCCACACGCAGGAAGTGGCAGTTGTCCTCTCTCAGGACAATGGAGGCAGCTCGAGGTGAATCTGTGACCAGGGCCAACTTCCCAAAGTCGTCGCCCTCGTGGAGTGTGCACACAACACCCTGAGGCACACACACACACACAGACAGACACATAACAAGATATAAACAGAGCTCAAACACAAACAGGTCACTAGTTATCTTAAGGCCTGAGGAAAAATCAGAAAGGAGCAGGAGCACTTTAGACTGGGATGAATCATGTGTGTGTCTACCTATGTGTATATGTATGTGTGCAGAATACCTTTGTGTATGTACTTTTAAAGTGTGATCAACGTGCGCACACATGAACACGAACAGTGCATGTGCCTGTCTAGTGGTTGTGTGGTGTGAATTTGTGTATGCGGACAATCCCTGAAGCCATTTAATCACAGTGATGAGTCACGAGCAGATTCTACTGGTGGTTCCCGGCCTCACAGGGAAACACCAGCAAACTGCTGCTCGGATCCAAACAGACACAATGAGCAGCAAATCTTAAACATGTAGGTGGGTGAATGCATTCAAGCACATGCACACATGCGCACACGCACACACACACACACACACACACACACACACACACACACACCTTGCCATAGATCACCACATTGACTGAGCCCTTCTGGATGATGTACCATGATGTGCCCTCCTCTCCTTGGTTAAACACTGGAAGATAAAGAGGGCATGTACACACGTGACTAAACCTCTTATTCATCCTGAACACCAGAGCATTTCAAACCGCAGGCGCTCTCTCCCCCGGGGGGAGGAGAGGAATATCTAAACACACAGACATGATACACATATTTTTAGATATTTTGGAATCTGACTAAAAGTTCCTCAGGACATCATTATCTCCAATGTCCATCGCAAGCAAGTGTCTATAAATAAGTTGTGACATCAAAGGATAGAGATGCTCATCATACCTCATGTGTGTAACAGTATAACAGTAAATAATAAAAACAGGAAATGCTTATTGCTAATTCAGCATGCTTTAATCCCAAAGTGTAGAAATATCAACATATCTTGGGAGTGTTTATTTAGCAGGTCGGCGTTCTTTATTCTTAAAATTCATTTAGCTTCTCAGCCCACGGATCTGAAATCATGTTGTTGTGTGTACACAGAGAAAAGAAAAATAGCTCAAATTGGAGCCTACAGCAAAACTGCTACACAAACAAAAATGCATTCAAAGTGAAAACTCACACACGGTTCCAGCTTTTGCATGCGACTCGAAAATCACAACGCTTGCCAGTTCCCTCTTCACCTGCAAAGCACAAAACACAGTTTCCAAATGAAGGTTATATATTGTTTTTTAGCAGATCACAATATTTTTCAATGACAAGATCATAATGAAAGTACAATGACAAAGTTCCTTGTACATTTTTTTTATCGTGCTGTAATTTCTATATATAAGCACTGTATTCAGAAAATGAATGGTGGTCAGTGGGACTAAAAACTAGTAAACCCTGGAATAGAAAGGGTCTGCATTGGTTTTTACTGGGATGTCATTTCTTAAATGTTAAATATTTGACATCACTTAACTCTGTACAACCTAAGCTAAAAGGTTATGCAAGTCAATTAACTGTAATAAATGATAAAAGTACTACAAATGTTTTAGGACAGGATTTCTCACCATACTTTGCTAAATTAACACATAAAATATACTGATCCAAAGGATTTATTTATAAAAACGTTGCTGACTTATTATGTCCTAATTGGTTAAATGTAAGCCCTGTGGTTATGAATGTGCTTCCTGTGATTTGCAATGCTGTAAGAACATCGCGTCGCTGCTCATGTTCATAATCTAGCAGGAAAATCACTTCTTGAGCCTGTGAAGATTCAAGACCTCCTCCACGTGGCGAATGCTTTACCCTTTACACTGGTAAGAGGATCGCCTGTGACACCAACTTCTCCCTCAACTCTTAAACTCACAAAAAAAACCTGTGCCATGTGGTTCTGGTGAGTTGAACCAGTGCGGTGCCTTTAAAAAGAGAAGTGGAGCCTCTGGCTGACTCACAGTGTTGGAGAGGTGAGCTAAGGCCTTGATGTGAAGCAGCTCATCGTAGATGATCTCAAGGTCATCTCCTGTCCTCTGACCAGGCCTAGGGAGAGACACACACACACACACACACACACACACACACACACACACACACACACACACACACACACACACACACACACACACACACACACACACACACACACACACACACACACACACACACACACACACACACACACACGCAGGGGTTAGTCAGAATGAACTCACCAACATCTCATGCATGCACTCCACCACTCATCATGCTGAGGATATTGCAGATGACACATCTTAATGCTAAAGTGGTTTGAAGAATACTCACTATGATAATACTGTATATAACATTCAGTTTATCATAAATGTAGCATACGGTATTATCATCATGTGAAATGATGAAGCTATATAATGGTTTTACATTTGATTTGGTTCTCTACAGTTTAAATGAAAAACAGATAATATTGCCATAGAGGAGTAAATTACATATAAAAAGCAGCAGGAAGTAGGGTTGGTGAAATGAGCTTCCTTAATTTACATGAATATATGATATGTATATACATATCATATATATAATGATATCAACTCGTAATGTGTTGCTAGTGTAATGTAAATGCTGCACTATAATCGGCTGACTAACGATTTCTTGAGGATCATGCGCAGCAGGGCATCGGGGCCAATCTGAGCGACGAAGAGGATGGTCTCCGGCAGCTCCTCCTCACTCTCCCTCTTCTCATCCTCACTAGGCAACGGCGTGTCCTCCTCGTCATCATCAAGAAAACGGTAGAACAGGTACTTGTCCTGGAAGCCAAGCTCCTGGTCCACTGAAGTGCGAGACGACAAGAACACACGTGTCAAAGGACACATGTAAACATTCAAAGAGAGTTCTGTCTTGATTGTTTTTTATCATCTCAAAACATCATTTCAGAAATCATCTTTGAAGTGTGTGAATCTAATCAAGACTAAATCTTTATATTATATCAATGCTTTAAAACTTGTAGTTAATTTTCCCTCTGGAATTCATTCTAACATTCACTGTGAATGATGTTCAGATTCAAAACCCTCAAATTTAGCCTCCATTTTTTACTCTGAAAAGCACTAAAATCGAATTTATGCATTAAACGATATGCATAGTAATAACCAGCTGTTTTGTGGCAGAGGTTTGGGAAGTCCCTGCAGTACATCATGACAACTATGTGATGTAAGTAACTTAGCAGCATGCACCATGATGAGAAAGTCATAAAAACACCCAAAGTGTTAGCTACCGTGGTTTAGCACCCCTTCCTCCAGCAGTGCCTGCCACATCCCGACAGCATGGGACCGTGTGAGCACACATGCACTCTGCAGCACCAGCCAGTCAACCAGCTCCGTGCCAACACAGCACTGTCTGCAATACACAGGAAAACACACAGTTACACAAATAGTAAACTGCAGAGACATTAATAGTAAAATTCTGTAAAAATACACACAGTCTGTTTGGTTGTAGACAATCCTACCTGTAAGTCTTGAGGTGATACTTCCTGTCTCGAATCATGTGCGGGGCTCTGGACAGGATGGCGTTACGTAGAACCTTCCCGGCTCTCTGCAGTTTCTCTGAGGGAATCTGCCGAACACCAGGGAGGCAGAGTGAAGGGGTGTTAATTGGAATCCAAGAGGCAACACTTACAATCCTTTATTCTTCCTCTGTGCTGCAACATTTATGTAAAACCAATCTTAATCCACATCTAAAAGACTGGAATTACCGCCACGCTCTTTTATACAGCCGCCAACCAGTGCAGTTTCAATCCAGAGACATTTTTTTCCAGATTCATATGACCTTTAACCGCTGAAATAGGATGAATTAATCTTTGAGTCCAAGTGACGAGGCAGACTTTAGACATCATGTTCAAGAGGCCGAAAACCTTTAGTGATGCTGCTGTGACTTTGACCTTTGAAAATCCAAATCTAATCAGTTCATCTGCGAGTCCATATTTGAAAGGATTCTCTTGAGGCGTTTGCAAGGACGTGTGGACGCAGCGGCCCCGGGCTGTCCCACCAACACTGTGTGTTTTAATGTTTGTACGTATATGTCTACATGTCCGTCCCATGTATAGTCGCCAGGTGGTGCTTGACTTTGACCTTTGACCTCCAACTTCTAATCAGGTCATCCAACGTTTGTGCCAGATAAAGCAATTTACCAAGTTAAATATCTTCATCTGACAGACTATGTTTTGGAGAAAGTGTCAGTAATAACATAAAATTGACCTTGATTTTGATCGCTGCAAGTGATATATATGGAGCACTCATAACAGGAAACACTGCACACATAGCAAACACCCTGCAGATCACACCTGCATCTCAGACAGAGGAAACCAGCAGATGTGTACACACACACATACACACACACACACACGCACACAACTGCTATTGAAAACAACAAAGAAAGGCATGCTAATTGAGCAGATGGGATCTTTCTTCTATGTGCATGCATTAGTTAGCATTAGCATAAGTACAGAGGATCACAGCTGTGAGTCCTCACTTGTCTCTTCACAGAGAAAACACACACACCTTTCAAAAATCCATTCTGACATTCTGATTGGTTCACAAACATGTGCGTACGCAGCGGTGCTCGCTTTTATGACACTGTGCTCCCGTTACACTAGGTTCATTATCATGCTCTTCGTAACATACATACAACATACAACATACAACATACGTACTAATCAAGTTTCTTCACACATCACTAATCTACTGGGCTATATAATTACATATTTTCGTGCAGAGCTGTCAACACAGATATTCTGACACAAGTAGAGAGGCCTCGAGGAATCAAAGACAAACTGAGGCTGCCCAGCCACGGTGGTTTGGTTCATTCATGCTTTGTGTTTGCCGAGAGGAAAGACCCAGTTCTCAAAAACCAGAGCTTATTTCAAGGATACGGTTATCTTTACTTCCTACACAAGCCCAAGACAACTGTGAGGCAGAGTGGGTGGTTACCTTGTTGTGAGCTTTGTTTGCCGAGTCGGAGTTAATGTTTTCTCTGTCTGTGAGTCCTGAGGAGCAAAAACGAGCATGAGCATGGTGCATTTGAAGTCTTCTGCAGAATACACAAACCATTTATTAAATCGCTTATTTGCTAAATGCTAAAGCATGCAGGGAAACAACCTGCACGAGGATTCCTGATTAGGTGGGAAACAGGTATAGAGGATCGTAAAAAAAAGACGACGGAGCACTTGACACACTCTATTCATTAAATAAAACATGAAGAACTCCTTTTTCCTTTTCCAGTAATAAGAGTCATTAAAGCACATTATGCTTTTTTCCGTATCAGCCACATTTACAGTGTTTCTTTTATTTCAGTGTTTGTGTTCATGTTAAATGGACTGAATATATTTAGTGCTTTTACACTCTTACAACCACTCAAAGGATGTTAAAGTAAAAGCCGCGATTCACCCATTCACAGACACATTTATACAGCTGTTTTATACGCAGCGTTTTCTCTATCACAACCATTCACCCACTGTCGGTGCAGCCGTCAGGGGCAATGTGGGGTTCAGTATCTTGCCCAAGGACAGCTGATGCAAAGTGGAAGAGCAGGGGATCAATTCACCAACCTTCTGGTTAGTGAACGACCCTCTCGACCTCCTGAGTCGCAATGTGTGAGTATGTGTGTGTGTGTGTGTGTGCGTGCTCACTGTCATTGTTAGATCCACTCTCCATCGCTCCATAAGGAGGGGCCAACAGTCCAGCCAGGCTCTGACGATGCTTCTAAAAGACAAAAAGACACACGGGCACTTTCAGCCAGTGTCAGATTTTAAAACATTTTACACCTCAACTGTTGCGATGGGTCAACTCTACCACATCGTCTTCTATAAATGTCAAAGTCATTACATATCGACACACACACACAGACACACACACCCACAGCAAATACCCCTCAAAACAAAGCCCTTTGTACAACCAAGATCATTTACATGCAGAACAACTAACATTATATAACACACAAACACACACACACACACACACACACACACACACACACACACACACACACACACACACACACACACACACACACACACACACACACACACACACAGAGCAGCATTTAAACCGGGGTTAATGAGAACTACCAATGCTGCTGTGTGTGCAGATGTTTCTCTTACAGCTGTTATAATTAATAAACTGTGTTTTCATTTCTACAGCAGAGACATTAAATCCACACAGCAGGTAATTATGAGCCTGAATGTGCCACTGGTCATCTGCAAGGTCATTACCAAGCAACCCATGCCCTCTGAGGACAGACAGACACACACACACACACACAGAGAGAGAGAGGGAGACAGAGTGGACGTCTGTTTGACACAAACACCACTTCTCTGTAACCAAGAGGACAATCAGATGATTGACCAGAGCCCAATATTACAGTCAAATCTATCTCAGGAGGTTTCAATAACAAATATATATAAAAAAAAACAACAACAATGTAAATTTACATAAAGTATGACAACTGAGAGTGAAGGACTATGTTCCCCACATGCACAGTCCATACGACACAGACAGTGGAGGAGCAGGACTCACCTGAGGGAACACACTCAGCTGCCTAGAACCCCAGAGAGCTGCCCTCTGCTCCGCTCCAACTCACACACATGCCACAGGACAGCATCCTGCTCAAAACAAGCTACTCTCTCTATTTCTCTCTCCTCCTGTCACACAGTCGCCTCAGTGTCTCTCTCCGTCTCCCGCTCTCCCTCTCTCGCCAAGAACCAAACCACTCTACCCCTGGCAGGTTACCACGGTGATCTCAGTCGCCGTATGACTGGGCTGCTCCGGCGGTGGAAGAGAAAGAGGGAGGGAGAGACGGAGAAAGCAACCAGAGGAAGTGAATGAAAGGAGTAGTGAGGAGGGAGGGAGCGATGAAAAAGGAAGGAAGCTGGGGAAAAATACATTGTTATGGAAATGTTATTCTCTTTTACTTCGTATACCTCTCTAGACCAGGATGACAGTAGAAAGGAGGTCTGAGGAAGACTATCTTTAAAGTCACCACAAATTTGTGTTATAATAACAATAGCACAGATGTCCTGTACAACAAGGGCCAAGTCTTCTCCTTCATACTGAACACGGCTTGACTTTTTACAACACTGTGGGATTTGCAGTCGTGGTCGGCTGGGGGTGTGGAAGCAGGACCAGACCAGACAAATGGGTTGAGAGGGCCAGGTTAGTCTTGACCTGCCCTCTGGACTTCATTATATATACACAGTATATCCTACTATACTATAATATACTATATAGTATACTACTGGGAAATGATATATGCATAAATAGACTTAGTCTGCGTCTGTCTGTCTGTTTGTTCACTAGCAGGATTACGCACAAACTACAGGGTGGATTACCACTAAACAGTAATGGTCAGGAAACAGCCCAATTCACTGATGGTATTATTGTAAAATCAGTTGGACACATGTATCTGCAAGATTAATTTATTATGGCCATTTCTAGATTTTGCAGTAATTACATTCAAAATATAGAGGACGATGTAACTTTACAGTTGAATTAAATTGCAAGGTACTTCTCATACAATCAAATGTTTCAGCTGTAATATTTATATTAATTAAACCCTCAAGTAATACAAAATAGTGTTTGTTTATTTGTGTAGCCTGTGCCATCATAAACTTTATTGTAATGTAGTCATCATCAGCTCAATATTTATTGCCCAAAACTACCAGAATTAATTACGTGTGCATTTTAAAATTACTTCCCCAGCGCATTTAGAAACCTAAAGGTAAATCTTGATCTTACTTTTTGAATGATTTACCACAGACAGTTTGTGTTCTCATCACTTTACAACCGTATACAACTCTCCAGGATGACTAGGATCTCCAGCTTGACCTGGGACACGTCCAAGAGGGATGAGTGTGTGCGTAAACCAGCCAGGCGACACATCAGCAGACTGACACACTGTTTATTTGCACATATCCATCAGAAAGAACAAGCTGTTGTACATCTACACCCTGTTTATTCACCTCACTGCCACTTAGTGTTAGAATTATGGAGCAGCGCTTTTTTCTTTCATCCTTTCATCAAACACATGACTACATTCATCCTGAGGCTTTATAGCACTCGCCACACACACGCACACAAATTAACCCAAGCACTTACACACACACACACACATGCACACAAACATCCTTTTACTATGAGCTGAATGAAATCCAAAGCAGGACAACCCTGGGCTATGTTTTCTGCTTCATGTCTACTGTCCTAAAATAGAAAACACAGTGAGAGACCGAGTGCACTTAGGCGACAAACAAAACACTACAAGATGGCTGGCGCCCACGCTTTAATGATCACTTGTTGTCTTATCTTGCTTCTAACATTTCCTGTGGAATTAAATGAAATTTTTTTCCCCTGTTAATTCATCTAGTAATAATAATATTGAAGAGGTCATTATTTTTATCATAAATTATACAAATAAATTGAATGTGTTTAATACTAAATATGTAGGATGTTTAACAGTTTGTTGCTTTTTGTATTTTTTATTTATTCTCTGTTTTAAATTTATAAATATTTGTTCAATTTTATATTTTTTAGCATGTTCTGCACTTTTGTCAATGGTGTTTTTTTTTTATTTTAATTAATTTAATTAAAATATACCATAGATTATCAGAGCAGTAACTCAAGCCACATATACATCATTTCGTGCTTTTTTTTTTTTTTAAACTTAGGGAATAAGAATAAAGTTGTCCAACTGCTTTAAAGTCAATGATGTGCTTAGTAAAAGTATCCGGGTAGATTTGGAGTCTGATTTTGAGGTGCAGATGTGTCAGAGGAGGACACAAAAAATCAATGTTTTGCCTATAATAAGAAATAAAATGTCCTCTTGCAACTGTATTATATTATGTTGTCACACTAAGTTTAAAGGAATGATGTGTAGGTGGAAAAACTAAATTAGGTTTCAATCTAAAAGAAAATAGAACCTTTCAGATCTGACAATGTAAAATAACAGATTGAATAAAGCGCAGAGCAGAGGGTCTGGGTGCTGAGTGGGAAGCAACAGTGGACTGACCCACCGCTCTGCCAGGACTTCCTCTCCAAGTGAGACCCTGTGAATGAGATGGTGACCTCAACCAGGAGGCCCACAGAGAGGCAGGGACCACACTGCCAACTCCTAAAGATGACGCCAGAGTCCATGTTACTGAGTACTTTTTATTCTACCAGGAGAGGGTATGATAGTATCTGTTTGCAATACCTGAACTGCTCATCATGAATTAATTTATCTAATATACAAATGCATTTAAAAGTGTTTTAATGATTTAAGTTATATCTGTAATATACCAATAGGACTATCAATAGTACAGATTTTAATGTCTCTCTTTGAGCGCAAAATGAAAGATCATTGTTTTTGCATTTTTACATCTATTTCTTACCCTTTAAATAAAAAAGTATCGAGTGGGCATCAGTTGGGTCATGTCCTCTTAAAAAGCATTTTGGTCATGAATGTGTCATTAGTTTCTGAAGAATTGGATCCTATTGACTTTTGTAGCAGTAAAAGTACATATGTAGGAACTAATGTTAATTACTAGAATGGAAGAAGCCCAGAGAGGTTACATTTTACATTTGTTTGTCAGCAGGATTATAGAAAAACTGCTGAACAGATTTCCACAACATCTAAAGATGGAAGTGCGTTCAGATAAAGGTGCGGATGCAGGAGTTCTTTATCCCTTTGAGCATTGTGAGAGCATTTTTGGACATTTTTATCAATTTCCCAGGGAATAGTTCATGGATCTTGATGAAAGAAATCTGACATATCTGGGGGGACTATAATTATTACTGATATTTATGAGCGTGTGCAATTAGGTGCAGATCCAAATAAAACATTTGGATCCAGTGAATTTAAATGTGGTTTCATAAGGGGACTGTTGGGAGCTGGTGGAGGTTTGTGCTCTTTTGAGAAACATTCTTGTTACACTGGATTTTTGTGCAGTGACCTCACAATATCTGCCATGAGAAAAGCCAGGATTTGACATTTTAACTGCGACCACTCAGGATACTCAGCAGATTATGAACAAATAAACAGTCTATTTATTGAAATAGTCATCTACGCTGGCTCAACGACATTTCAAAAGATCACCTCAGGCTCCTGTGTAACTGCTTCTCATTCCAACACAGTAAAATAGGCTCATATCAGTTCATAGATACCTGAGCCACACATCATTATTAGTTTGGTGCATAATGATGCCATAACAATCCAGAGCCACACACACAATGTATTTACACCATCCCTTCTCTCTCTGTACCTTACACAACTCAATGCTGCATGTCACCTGAGGTGTGTATCCAATAAGGGGAACAAAAAGCAAAGTTGTGGTGGGCAGCCCTCTTGTGGTTAAAAGCACAATTGCAATGCGTGTTTGTCTCGAAAGGAGAGTTAATGTTGAATCATGAAGTTCCAAACTCTTTTTAACACACTCTCTCTCTCCCTCTCCCTCTCACCTCCCAGAGGCTCTTGAACTCCCTCTGCTCGATGCGCAGCAGCTCGCTGGTCTCTCTGCTGACAATGGTAGCGTGGCGTGGTGTGTTGTCCAGGATCGACTCCCCGAACGCCGTCCCAATCCCCAGTGAACAAATAGTGACTGCATCCTGCACGCAAACAAAACATATTTGTTCATCTGTCAGTGATATGGTCCTGTTTTATACCAGTATAAACTCACTGAGACACTAGAGCAGTAATAATCATCAATACGTCTAAGGTTTGCTTAACGATCATGGACAGACACGGTGAACAGACGGATTAATATGTGGAAATGAATGCAAATGAATTCAAATATGAGGGATTGGTAAACAGAGGCTACTGTAAAGAAAATATCTCTAGGTGCTGGAACTAATTGGACAGGCTAGAGAAATGTAAACACACACACACACACGACACAACACACATAGTATATCCACGCTGTACATTGATTTAGACAAATACTCTGCATGCTATGGAAACCTTTTTTCAGCTGTCCAAACTGTCATTTCATATATAGCCACAGGAACTAGGCCAGTGGTGGCACTTTAGGGCGACATACAGTGCATGAAAGGGACATTTCACAATGGGGAGGCTCCTTATCTCTGTCTTTCCCTAAGAAACAAATCCTCTCTCGCTCTCTCCCTTCGCCCACATGTCCTTCTCCTCCTCTATATATACATTATAACCCTATTTCCAGACTCTCACATTCGGGGTATAAAGCCAGGCCCAGAGCACGATTCTCAACGGACTTGTTTTCTGCGCCATGGCAGATTTGCTGCGGCGTATTTAAGCAGCTGAGAAACATAAACTACTGTAGTAAAACAAAGTCGGCAATGAAGGGAGTCGTGCAGGACCAGCTCTCTAACATCACGTAGAGCAGCCTGGCGCTTGACAGGGAGGGTTATGGTAGAATATAGTACAAGGGGGAATAGGTAAATGGCAGCCGTGAGGAATGTATTTTCGAAACAAATGCGTCCATTAGTGTCCATGAACCAAGATTCATTTGAAATGAATCACAGGATAAACGCAGAACTGACACACAACAGGAACAGAAAGTGAGCAGGTTATTGTGTCTGTAGCTCCAGTCTGAGCAGTAGGAATTGAATTTGATGATGTTACCTGGTGGTTGGCTGTTTCTGACACTTTAACATCCAGGGAACCCGAGAGCACGGCGTACCAGCTGGTGCCGATGTCTCCCTGTCGGAACACTGCAAACAGTGGAGTAACAGCATGTCAGAATACATTCAATACAGTAAACCAGGTAAAACATGTGTGTTTGCATTATACAGAAAAAACAATGCAGAAAAGATATCAATTCATGTTTACATTTTCCAAAATATATTTATTTTCTGTATTATTCTTCAAATTCTACATATTTTATTGTATTTGTGTTTTGTTTTTATTGAGATATTTGTCATTAAACTGTTTCAAATGGTTTCATGACGACATCTGGAGTCATTGCCATTTCTTTATGACACACAGATCAGCTGATATACTGGTATCAGAAATGTTTTACTACCTAATATCAGTAGCGGATCCACATTGGCCTGGCTCTACAATACAGAAACCCACAGAGTTCACATCCTCTCACATTTGCATGGTTCATGTGCACACGTGAATCAGCCTGAACACAGTGCTTTGCATTCCAAAGCATCCCACTAAAAGCTCTTAGAAGAAGACATCAAAGATCTCCTGCAGCCTGACTTTCATTCATTTCAACAGAAGAGTATAATTCTCTGTAGCGTAGCAATATCTCCTAATCCAACTGTAGCGTGTTTTTGTGTGTGTGACTGTGTACGTACACGTGATGCCTTTCTCCAGGCATTCATAGAAGGCAGAAGCGCAGATCTGCACCAAAAGGGGCGACGGGAACCTCCGAAACGCTTTGACCTCTCTCAGTCTGGTCAGGATAATGTCCACGTCCTCTCCTGAGCGCTCCGAGGGCCTGGGCACAAACACCATTAGCTCTTATATTAAGGGGTGAAATAGATACATCAGTGGTGTTTAACTGCATGATGGAACTTGCTCACTGTGAAGGAGGATAGGAAATCAATCAAAAACCTGTAGTGTGCTGCGGAATGGGCTTTGTATTAATGTTAAATATTTGCAATTACCAGTAAATATGTTAAAACATGAAAAATCAGTGGTGTACTATTGCTATCTATGCATTTGTGTGAGTGTGTGTGTGTGTGTGTGTGTGTGTGTGTGTGTGTGTGTGTGTGTGTGTGTGTGTGTGTGTACGTGTGGTTCATTGTTCAGTCTGGTGCCTCAGCGATAACAGTAGAGAGCTGCAGGCGTTACTTCGCTTGGCTCAGACCCCCCACAGGGGTGTTGATGCAAGATCTCATTTGTACGGCAGCTATTTCTAATACGCTTAAATCTGAGCACACACGAGCGCGTCACTGCTGGAAATCTGGGCGAGCGCACACAGACACGAGAGAGCACACGGAAGTTTCATCTGAGAGCTTAAACGTTCGGCTCTGCAATGTGGTGGAGGAGAACTACAGAGCGGGGGGGGGGGAACTAAATCGTATGAGAGTAACACACGCTGCAGTTAGCCCCATTCATTCACTTATTTTCCCTCTGCTCGTGACTCAGCCTTGCATGTGTGTGTGTGTGTGTGTGTTCATACAGAATAACTAATGCAGCGTGGGCTCTTTCCTTCACAGACAGGAGGCAGTCTATCCCCAATCCTCCCTCAGCTCCTTCCTTTCCCCGTCGCTCCCAGCTTTCTTCTTCTTCCTCTTTTTCTTCTGCCTCCACTAAATATTTCTCTGATCTCCATCTCCATCCAGACTTGCAAGTTTTTCTCAGGATGAAGGAAACGAACAAATGTCTCCCTATTTTCTCCTCTCCATTACTGGCACAAACTGCGTGTGCCCCCTCCCATCCATATCCTCAGATATATATCATGCAATTACTATCCCAGTATTTATGTTTTGCAAGCTCACAGGCAGCGGCGACTCCCTCTTTACCCACATGCACATGTGCATACAGAGATAGACACACATATATTTGTGTTCCAAAGCAGCAGATTGTCCTCAGTAGCTGGGACGGTACTCCCAGATAAACAGACTGTGCTTAAAGGGCTGCACTGCCAAACATGTCTCCCAGTCCCACAACATCTGCCATTACAAACAGGTCTTTTTCTTTCTCTTCCTGTGTTTCTCTCCCTTTTTTCTTGTCTCTGACTCATCCTCCCATCACCCACCTACTGCCTCGGTAACTCCAACAGAGCGTCGTATCCCACAGTGCGCTGGGTTAATGGTTTCGACAGGGGGATTCCCACTCTGTAATAGGGACAAACACGGAGGTTGACTCTGCAGGGTTAAAAGGACAGCACCAGCACCACCCCTTCACCTCTCCGTCTACAGTGAAACGGCTAAGATCTGTCAGTTCCAATTTTCTGCTCAAAGCCTCGTTGTTTTGTTCTTTCTCTTTTCGTTTGTCATGCATGCGCTCGCTCGCTTCCTGCCTGTCTGGTGGAATCTGCCTCGCCCGTTGGTGTACAACGAATGTGACCTGAGAGCTGTTCACCTTATCTCCCTCTCCCTCCCTCCATCGCCCTTCTCTCTCCTCCTTGACTTCTCCTCTACTCCACCGCCCTCCCCCAGTGCCCATGTCAGCAAAGATCTCAGCTTTCAACCACAAATTATGGCTAAACACACACACACACACACACACACACACACACACACACACACACACACACACACACACACACACACACACACTCAAAGGATTCACGAATAGACCACACACTGCACAGGAAAACGGAGAGACACCAGAAGGTTCTCCAGAATATTTTAGGAAACCTCCATCTGGGGAAGTAAAACAAAAATAAATCAGTGTTTCCAGACAAATAAATCATTGGCTGACCAAAATGTCAACACAAACATGTTTCCTGTTGTGGCAGATTAAAATGTTACTGTAGCAGAGTTCTTTCAGCACCAATCTGCATCACCACTAACAACCTGGGATCCTGTTAAAACACTGAATATTCATCACTATATACACTCTTCAATTTACTCTTTTAAAAACAAGTCATCAAATTACTCATCCAGCCCTTGACATCTTTGCAAATTAACCTACATGTTCCATGGAGGAAACATTAGTTTTAACTTAGAAGCCCAATGGGTTTATCCTGGTATGTCGTCAGAAAGTGTGAGAACTGCCAACAGTGTGTGTGTGTGTGTGTGTGTGTGTGTGTGTGTGTGTGTGTGTGTGTGTGTGTGTGTGTGTGTGTGTGTGTGTGTGTGTGTGTGTGTGTGTGAGTGTGTGTGGGGCTGTGAATGTGTTGACTGGGCTGTCTTTTACCTTGCTGGGGCGGCACTGAACAAAACAAATCAGATCTTATCTCACATACTTCACACTCACTTGCAATAAATGTCTTCGGACAGATATATCAGTATCTTAACCTCGTGTCTCCCACCTTACTCTCCCCCCCTCCCTGCCTCTAATTCCTCACTCGCTCACATCAACAGATACTGTAGATGAAAGCTCCCAAACACACACACACAAACACACACACATAGACCGCTGGATATTGATTGAATAAGAGGCGCATATAGCTGAGGAGCAGCCGGTGCTCGATAATAACATCCTGTCCGGGCTCCTCTTCTGACTTAACCTGCTCTTACTGACACCCACTGCTTATGGGCTGCATTTGATTTAAGATATATTTATATATTGTTCAGTGTTTGGCGGATGCTGTCATCTAAAACTCCAGATTTGTCGACATAGCATAATAAGACACACCCATCACACAATAATATTGTGTTCATTATATTTTACAGAAATCTAAAGCTGAAAAAGATTATTTCGACTGATCATTTACTCAATCGACAGAAAACTTATTGGTTTTAATGTTTATTTTAAGTCTTTACAGACATCAAAACTGCCCACGGTTTTAGAGGGTTCAGCTTCTCAAATGTGAATATTCAGTGATTTTATAATACTAAAGTGAACTGAGAGGTGTTTGGAGATGCCACCTTCTCCTTGTGCTTTTTCAAACTTGCGGATTAATCAAAAATAATGTGAATCTTTAGCTGCAACTACTTTTTATGAATGACAAAATAGAAGTGCATGCACCCACTCTTATTCCAGGTGAGGATGAGCAGACAAGATGGTAGCTTCTGGTTGCCAGGGGTAACACGAGGATGTGTCACAGTGAGGTGTGTTCAGAATGTGTGGGTGTGTGAGCAGTGGGGTGTATGTCTTAGATCATTGATTTGTCTTTAGGTGTGAGATGTATCACCTGCCCACTTGGTGCACAGTTGCCTTTTCATTTAGTCATTGAAAGCCAGGCATCTCTCCTGGATACGAGGCATAAACCCTTTGTGTCAACAGAGGCTCAAATCCTACAGCAACCATTAGAGGTTGATCATCATCCTGTAAAATGATTGGTTCAGGTACTGCTACCTGTTCTGTTCAGTCGGAGCAGACAAACTGGGAAATGTGGGGTTAACTGTGCTTCCCTGATCCTTATTTCCATGTGATGACTAACGCACACGCCCCAGTGGTGTATTCTTTTCAGTGAAGCTGTTTGATTTAAGCACACAGACATAAACCATGTGCGCCTCATCAGCCATCTTCCACAGCACAGACGTGTCAGTGAACCTCGAAGCCACCAACGCCTTTTTGACCGAGGAGATCGAAAAGCAGGGATTTCATACAAAGGTGTAAGATGATGTTGCTCTGCAGCTTTTGCCATTAGTCGATGAGGAGTGTGCATCCGCTGAGAACCACAGGAGGGTTCGACATGACACGATATTACGCTATTACTGCGCGCACACACACACACACACACACACACACACACACACACACACACACACACACACACACACACACACACACACACACACACACACACACACACACACACACACACACACACACACGCACGCAGCAATCGCCGGTTCCCGATGAATCACGTTGACGCGGATGAATGAAGGAGAAAACAGTGTGATCGTGTGTGTGGAGCTGCACCGCGGAGCCGACTCACCTTTTGTCCAGGCAGCAGATCCACTCCGCCGCAGGAGCCGAGGTGGGGGACGTCTGCACCGCGACCATCTTCCCTGGTTGGTGTGTGCTGATGCTACCGGAGGAGGCTCTCCCGGTTTGTCGGTGGTCGTTACTGGATGTGAGCTCCCCGCCCCTCCGCTGCTGCTGCTGCTGCTGATGATGCTGATGATGCTGGCGATGATGATGATGATGATGATGATGCCTTTACCCAGGCATGCAGATGACTTGTGTCAGTCTGCCTGAGTGGGCTTTGTGAGGGCAACTGGAGGGCTCACACACACACACACACAGCAGCACAACACACTGACACACACACACACTGTGGTGCATGCATCAGGGAGCTACTAGACATGTTACTGTCTATACGGCCAAGAGAATGCAACATGTCAGCAGTTGCAGGAAAGTCTTTGTTACTATCTGTGCACAAGAACAATTTGGTCTATTGTGTGTGAGCAATGACAACTGGAGAAAATCTAATACAGAAAACATGTTTTCCGACACTTATCGCATTTATAAACATTTATCGCAGTATGTTCATCTTGCCTTCTGAGTCACACAGGTGTTGTTAGTAACACCAACATGTCATTGGTCTTGTTATGACCATGAGTCTGGATCTACAGGTTTCTTCCAGTTAATGAGGGAGTTTTTCTCTTTTTTCGTGCCTTGAGATCATCGATATTGTGATTTGGCGCTATACAAATAAAATTGAAAATTTTATTCAAATCAATAGAGAACATTTTGAGATGACACATTCACCGGTATGCGCTACAAACTAGAATGGCACTCAGTAGAGCACGTACCACTGCCAAGAACCAACAGTTCTCTTTATGGAACCAAGCTGCACCAAATTGCACAGAATCAAAGATATCTCTGCTCTTAATATACCAGATTATTTTTAAAAATTAAGATCAATTCATTATTTCATGGGAAATTTGTTTAAATGTCAAAAGAACACCAATGTCGCAATGTTGAAGAAAGTGAAAATACATTTTTTTGTCCAGATCTGCTCCAAGGTTTAATGGGTTCTTTCTTGACCCATCCTTCCACCAGGTTTCACGGAACTATGTGCAGTAATCCTGCTGATAAACAAAGGGGCAGGGGTGACAGCATAGCCTCCTTGGCGGAGGTAATATTTATAAATCAGTAATGAATTCCTTGGCTCACTCTCAGACGCTTGAGTGCAACAGAGCCTATTCTCAGTGTTATTAGTAACACCAGTGCTTTTTCTTGCAGCGACAGTGAAAATGTCTACACTTAAAAAGGCCTATTGGATGGACATTGTTGTTCATAAGTCATTTGGGGATAATAAAAAAACTATTTAGAAAGGAAGCTGTGATATCCATCTCGTTCACTCCCTGAACCTTATGGTAAAAACCCATCCAGTGAGATCCACCCCAACAAGATGCCATTCCTATTCAGTTTACTCTCAGTGGTGGTCAAGTTGTAGAGAACTGGCCTACGATGGGAGAGAAGTGTACCCTTTATATTATTTTTATTTGAGGGCTATGATGTGCAACCAGTACACCAGCAAATCAGAAAACACAACAACAAACTATAAAACACAATTTATCTCTTGTCATTGTGTTTTGTGATTTGTTGCTGTGTTTTACACCTCAAGGCCACTGTAAACAGTCCCCCAGCAAGGAATCAGACTGTGGGCATTACGGTTAAATGCTATTCACCAAAGCTGTATAGGAACAGTAACATACTTAAATAAGAAACTTGTGTCAGTTAATGTTTGCAGACTTAAATAATAAAGACAATTATTTATTGAAATATCATATTATTACAATGATCATGATTCCAGATGTGATGATACTCCTTTGATACATACTGGTACATAACCCACCATATTTTTAGACTCTTGACCAGTGAATCATAATGATAAATGGGATTTGGTTGGACTCATGTCTCCTGACGAAAAGGAGAAAAGCAGCCAAACATGTGCATTGTCCGTATTAAGCTGACCATATAAGGCAGCTGTATATGAGCACTGGTTCTGTAGAGGCGCTGACGTAAATAAGCATCAGTGCAAGATGCTGCTGCCGCGGCCTTGAAGGATTCCATACATGAGATGTTGTGTGAACAGCAACAAAGCAGCGGTATAGTTTCACTTGTTATGTTTCAACACGAGAGACGGCAGCAGCAGAGACGCAGCCTGTCACCAGGGTGTCCGCAGCCAACGCAGCAAATGGAGGAAGGAAGGGAGGAGGGGAAGGAGACGGAGAGGGAGCAGCTGATGAGAGGCAGGGATGTTTGAAGCATTGATCCCTGCATAAAACAACCGGCTAACTTATGTCCCATGCATTTGAAAAATAGTGGGAGGGAACAACAGAGAGAACAACAGTTGTAAAGAGGAATTTGGGGATGTGTTCATATCCTGTTCAGGGGAAAGCACAGCAGGCCAGACAGTAAGAAGAAGACAAGAGGTGTCTGTAACATGATGAATGAGACACAATGGAGGCTGGAGGAATACTATTGAAATTCAGGCTCTTTTTCCTTCTCCTCCCGCTGCACATTGATGTTGTTAAAGCAGTTAGTTCTGCTGCATCAGGTGAATTGTCATGTGAGAATGAACCTGTTGAGATGATGTGCATGTGGACGTTCACACCTGCCTTAGTGGCACTTCTGCACGCATGCATGTCTGTAATACTGACGGGTGATTGAGCAGGTTTTCGCCATACTGTTAAAAATGAGGTGTAGTTGTGTGTCACAATAAGAAAAGAACATAAGAGCATAGAATGAAATAATGGTTTTAAACAAATAAGTATTCATGTACATCTGAGGTTTATACAGGTCAGAAATGTCTTGGCTGAGCCTCTTTCTTAAGCACATACATGGATTTCAGTTTTGGATTTCATTAGGGTTGAACCCTGGAAGGGATTGAATCCATAACTCTGTGATGCCACGCTCTACATATTTATCTTGACAGGATTACCTCACTATCACTGGTGGTGTTAAATAGTAAATGTGCAGTTCACACATCCAGACACAAAGAGGCAGTATCAATGTTTATGGATTTATAGATGCAACAATAAAAACTCGCATTTAAAAAGGGACACAGTCTAGTTCACAGCACTGTAGAAACTAACTGTGCAGAGCTCATTTAAACTGCTGACTTTGTGTGTGTGTGTGTGTATATATTTAAATGTTCAGAGGATTGTTTCACAATTCCCTCGTGAAGCTGGGGAACTCTAGATATGGTTGACTGAACAGATAACCATATGGGGCATGACTGTCTGCATGACTGACACACACTGACACACACACACACACACACACACACACACACACACACACACACACACACACACACACACACACACACACACACACACACACACACACACACACACACACACACACACACACACACACACACACGATATCAGCTGTCAGACAGTATCTCTGTTTAAAGATGGCATCAGTCCTTTCCCCCCTATTTGACTATTTAAAATCAACAGAGTAAATGAAGCTGCTCATTAAAGTTAGAATTACAAATCACAATGATGCTTTTGAGGCAAATATAAAAAAAGATCACTTAATGCTATAGCAGTTATTTGTTCATATAAGCTCAATACATTGCATTAACATTTTTTACAATGATCCATTGAATCCTTGTCTGATATAATAGCGACACAGATAAGTACTGAGTAGTATGGTATTATAGTTCAAAGACAGATGAAGATATAGTTGTCAGTGCTCCCTGGTGGACAGACTCTGTAATGTCGACATTAATCTATACTATCTGTAAGGCATTCTTGTTGCACCTGACATGTACCCAATACAGATATAAAGTGTTTATGATAAGCTCAGATCAGAAAATACATCTGTCCGTTTAACAGAATAAATGGAGACAGAAAGCAAATGTGCTCATGAACCTGTGTCTTCTATTCTTTGTGTAACATAGATTATTTAGCTCTCAATACAATATGTGCTTAGCCAAACATGATACACGTTCATCCATCCACCTGCAACTGACACATGCAGCTCAACACTACAACTGTGCACAGACTCAACCGTGACTTTGTGTGTCTCTGTGTACGTGTGCATGTGAAGACACGACTGTCATATGGACGAAATTGAACTAAAAATCCCTACGTGAGCCTGAGGAGGGAGCAAAACAAACTTCTGCAGAAGTCAAGGTGACCTGCTTCTGGAGAGAGAAATGGGAGTTGAGGATTATGACGGCACACACACAGATCTTTGGATTTCTCATCCTGCTCGCCTAAACAACACCACTGCGGCTGTAAACAGAATTGATTTGCCTTTATTCCACAGCACTTATCATACCTGTAATGTGCTGTTTTCTCCACCTGCACCTCTCAATTCATACGACTACCACGCCCCGAATATTTCTCTCTTTAACAAATCCAGGTTAGATTTCTCTCTTTCCTCTTTGTCTCCATCTACTCCCCTCCCTCACTCACTATCTTACAATCACTCTATACTTTGCCAACCACCCTGACATCACTCCCTCATTTACCGTCTCTGCTTCAAATTCACTCTCCCCTCCCTCCCCATCCTCTCATGGTTAGCCTCATTCAGGAGCGGGCTTTTGTGATTGGCCAGTATTTATATCAACTAGGTCCCAGTGCCACCTGGGACAATGGTCTCCAGTCAGATCCAGGTCACAGCAAGCAGAACCATTCTTTGGCACCGCACGGATCGGTCCAGTCCAGTGAAGTCTGGTCCAGTCCATCTGCCACGCGAGCCAGCTTCACAGACAGAGACAGGTACTGCACCGACTCACCCACTGGTATCACACACACACACACACACACACACACACACACACACAGGTAGGCACACACATACACACACATCAGCAGGTGCTGCATCACTGCTCTCGTCTGCCTCACAGTAGATGGATAGTGGGTTATCTCGCTGACTGTACTAACCTGCATCATGCTCACAGGTGAATAGTCGCACAGAGCTTACCTCTGAGCCCAGGGGAGCCTCTGTCACTGTGGTATCGGCTCTCACAGCAGATGGCGGCGCTGGCACTGATGCTGAAAGACAGGTAAAGGTAAGTGAATGCAACCTGCATGTTGTTATAGTGTTAGGTGCAGCTAGAGTATATGTATACGTCGAGCTGGGTGATAAAGCTATATCAATAATCATCATGATCACTGGCAATAGAGAAAAAGCTCAATATATATGGATGTAAGGATAATGCATTGTGTAAGCAGTGATGAGGTATAACACATAATAGAACTACCTCAGAATTGCTGTCACGGCAATTATAATCAAATTTATAAAGCACATGTTAAAACCAACTGCAGTTGACCAAAGTGCTCTAGAATAAAGGAAAACAATGCAAAATGCAAGAAAGGGTAAAATAAAATTAACTACTTTACATTAAAAACTACTATGATGTGGATAAAAACAACTTAAAGTAATTTAAAAGTCTGATAACATGGAGGTCTTCAGTGTTGTATTAAATGTGTCAAGAGAAGGGGATTTTAAAGTGCTTGTCATTCTCTGAAATTAAAAGAGTTCAAACCCACAACCTTCACTCTGGAGGGAAAATCAGTAATAATAATAATAATAATAATAATAATAATAATAATAATAATAATAATCCATTAGTCGTGATAATTATAAATATCGACTGATATGGAGAGAAAAGGATCTTGGTATCATTACTGTTCAGATCACCCAGAATCTAATGTAGAGTTTATGATGCCAAAATATCTATTAAAGAAAATGCACAGGACTTAAACACTATATATTTCCATTCTTACTCAAATTATTAAAATTACTTTACAATAGAAGAGGCTGACGTAAGTAGTATATTGTTAAGATTCATGATGTAACTAAACCCTCCACATGTAGACTAACTTGCCCCGGGGCTGGTGCCTATACTCACCCGCCGGCCTCCCTCTGATAGTGGGGTAGTTTACACAGGATTACCGGCGGATCATCCACTTAGAGTATTTAGAGACATGAGTCGCCATCTGTCTGTATTTATCGCAGCGACGGAGGGAGCCGCCGGCTGCCTGCAAACAAACAACACCTACGGTAGGAGAGGCAGTCGGGAGAGGAGCAGGGAAACACTGCGATTCTGATACTACAGTTAACTAGTCAAATATCCGGGGGGTTTCACGCCTAAACCTGCTTTTTACCGAAGGTCCGTGAACGAGGCAGCGACCTGACGACTGTAGCGACCTTTAAACTGCGCGCGCTCTCCACACAGGTTAGTGAGACGTGTTGCCTTTCAAGCCGTCGTAAACTCCAGCTTCCACTCTTATGCGTTCCTTTTTTATTTATATATTCATTTTAGCTACAAAGCTAATGCACCACAAATATTGCTGTTATACTTTAAGGGTGCACAAAGCTAACATTGAGGTGTTCTGCATGTGTATTGCAATGATTCAGACAAACGTAATAAGCTTAGCGCCTAGAACGACTGCTCCAAACGCCACATTTAGCTCTTTACATGACAAACAGCGGCAACACTTTAAGAGCTAAACTAGCTAAACACTAATGACTATCCTAAAATTTGTATAGTAGTGGGTAGTAGTGTGCACATGCATTGCTACGTACCTGCACACTCCATTCTCTTCCATTTCCGACTGCACTTTAAAGCAGCGCGCAGAGGATTCATTACAGGTAAATCATAAATACCTGTGTCGATTATCTCACTGAACTGAACGTATTCACGCTAGTTTTACTGTTGTGGTGGAGCTGCTCTTCCAATAGATCTGTGAGTATGAGTACACGGGGACAGAACATGTTGGTTTTTAATCACTTCATGAGAAAGCCACTTAGATAGTTTGTAGTTTGATTTCATTTATAATATACCCCCCACTGTGTTGTGCTGTTTCACCTGTTCAGAGAGTCAAAACTTTACCTTCCCTCAAACTTTTGCATTTCCAGGAGACGTTTGCAGTGGAGAAACCGAACCTGAAGACCATGAAGTTTCCAGAGCCTGCCATTGTCACCTGCTGCCATCCAACAAAGGCAGTAACCTCTTAAATCACCAGCAGCCCCATTATCCTGCACATTTCTGGCCTCATTGCTGCCATTCTGCTGTACCAGCACATCTTCAAATATAAAAATATCTACCTGCTCAACATTTGCCCCGTTGAAAAGCCTCCTCTTCAGCTCCTTCACAAAAACAAAGCCTCCATTGTCAAATGATGCGGACGGACAACAAAGGCCGAAGTGCCTCCCCTCATAGGATAACCTACAAGTCTGACTTCCATGCCATCAAGTGTTCATTTGACGCCGGGTCCAGCCTACAGCAAGGGACCAAAACCGCTGCCGCTCGGTGCTCGTCTGTGCATACAAACAGGCTGCCCTCCAGCCTGTCAGACCCCATCATGTCCCACGCCACCAGCAGCAGCCCGGGCAGCAGAGGGAGGGTCAACAGCAACAGGGGGACCAAGATCAGAGAAAACATCTTCCTCCAAATGGACAGCCATCAGCTGAGACAAGATGGTGGTGCTGTGGTTCTGAGTTCTGGCTCCACGCCCCTCGTCTCTCCTAGCCCGCAGCCCCAAACCTCGCCTTTTCCATCCGGACGTTCACTCATGAGTTCCTCATGTGTCCTGAGCACCGTGGCCAACATTTCCACCCCAGAATCCTCTCTGCAGGACAGACCTTCCCTGTCAGATGAGATAAGGGATATCGACAGAGCCGCCCTGGCTCAGAAGTTCTCTGTTACCCGGAGGTTGTTTGAGACCAAGGTGATGGAGATCGGAGGACCGTCGAAACATGTGACTGTTAGGGGAAGCAAGGGGGTGGCAGATGGGAAGGTAGAAGGAGAGGATGGGGGAGGAGGAGGAGGCAAACAGGTGGAAAAAGAAGAAGATGCGAGTAGGAAGAGGGAGGATGGCTCTGATGAAGACGAATCCATAAACCTAGCTGTCATAAATATCTCCTCGCAGAAGCCCCCTGCTCCCACGTCACCGACAGGGCACCGTAACTCTCCTGGCCCTGTGGAAGCATCCAACAAATCTCCCTCCTATCATCTCAAACACGGTGAAACCACAGGAACATGGGCAGAGGAAGAACGACCAGCAAGCACTGATCTTGACCTCTGCTTGACCCCTGAGGAGCCAGTGAGGGCAGAACTTGTCGATGTAAATGCAGATTCGTCAGAAAGCGACGGGAGCGAAGAGGAGAAGGAGCGAAAAAAGATCAGAGTATGGTTTAAAGTGGAGGAGGAAATGTATGTGAACGCAATCGCCAGGAGTAGTGTGGAGGCCTTGGAGGATGATGTGTTTGAGGAGTCAGGAGGAGGAGCAGCAGGAGGAGGAAGGCCAGTTGTTCCTTCAGAAGAACACCATAGGCAGGAAAGTGTAAGAAACAAGTATCAGCAGGTGGATGAACCACGGGAGGGTGAAAGGGAGGAGCAGAACGGAGAGTTCACTGCACGAGAAGAGGAGAAGTCAACAGAAAAGGGGGACAACACAGAGAAAATGACAGATACAGGAGTGGGAGAAGGGGCTGGAAGGAAAGAGAGGGAAGTTGACGAGGAAGTTGAGAGGAAGGGGAATGATGAACGTGTGCAAAGTCAACAGGAGGAGACGTCTGAAAATGAGGAGAAAAGGCAGAGAGGAGAAGGTACAATGTCTGAGCACGCCGAAGAGGAGGTGAAACATGTGGTGTGTGGAGGAGGCAGTGATGGAAACGATGACAAAGAGGACAGGACAGGATCTGCGGTAATCTGTGGGATTGAGAACAAGGCTTTTGTGTGTGATCGTGAATCCAAATGTCCTCCAGAACATTTAACATCACCGGGACGGGACTTTGGAAACGCTGAGGATCAGCGTATATCACAATATGAGGAAATTCCTGGTGTTCCTGATCAGGTTGATGAGGATTCATCAGACGCGGTGAAGAGAAAGGTCAGGTTCTCCTCAGCACCAATCAAGGTAAGGAAATCTTTAAGAAAACCACACAAATGAAGGCTTTCAGCATCTGATATTTAGTGAATTGACGGCTGCAGGGTCACTTGTCTCTAAAGCAATGCATTTATGGAGCCTCTTCGTTGCAGATTTGTGCGACTGTCAGTTCCAGCTGCTGCTTAAGTCCATATAAGACAGGTTTTAGCCCAGAGCCATGTTTCTGATCCATTAAGGGAGGGGGAGTAGGCAAGATCCCACATGCTTCATTCTGTCAGCACTTAGCTCAGAGCTGCCTTGATACAAAAACACACTGCAGCCTGGCCCTGTTCATTGCAAACTATTGCAGCAGCAGTGGTTAGTGTGTAGTATCAGCAACTCGCACATGGGAGTTATGTTTGCACACTGTGATTTTTTTTTATTTTTTTTTTCACTCATATCTTTGCACTTTGTGAATTTCTCACTCTGATTCTCTCGCACTCGCTGACAGATTTGCCAACATAAACAGTGTCTTGTTGTGTCAATAGCTGCAGATGGTTCTCTTTACAGTCTGCTCCACGTGTATTTGCTATCAATGCATAAAACAGTATTTGCACTAGGCCGGAGTTTTGCATCAGTGTTGATGTATTTTTTAAGTGTATATTGACTGCTGTGTTCCAGGTGTACAGCACCTACTCTAACGCAGACTACGACAGACACAATGAGGATATTGACCCAGTGTCCGCCTCGGCCGAGTATGAGCTGGAGAAGAGAGTGGACAGGATGGACGTCTTTCCAGTGGAGATAGAGAAAGGTTTTGTATCCCTCTGTTTTTCTTCTGTGTGTTATGTTGTCCATTTGCATGTCAGGGCTCACATGTGAAGCCAGAAAGAAAAATAAATCATGTAACAGGTCACATTTAGTGACATATTTATGATACAGCAGTATTTTTTTCCAACTTTTTAATGCGTAATCCGTTATGTCACTACAGTCATTTGCTGCAACTGTTGAAGGTAGAGCCTTTATACTCAAACCAAACAACCTAGTTGGGCTGTATGTCAAAAATAATACAAGACTGATGTAATGAAATAGGTGAAACATAGAGATATTCCCACCTTATTTTAAGCACCAAGTTTCTCTTGATGTGTTCCCCCTCTTTTCATTTCAGATCCTATGCCTCTTTATTACGTAGCAGACTCTACCATGACTAATGTTGATATGAGGATAAATTCCTAATCTCTGTTCCTTTTCAGGAGATGATGGTCTGGGTATCAGTATCATAGGAATGGGTGTAGGTGCCGACCAGGGACTGGAAAAACTTGGAATCTTTGTCAAGACAGTAACTGAAAGAGGAGCAACGCAGAAGGACGGAAGGTGCATTTCAGCATCAGTCTCTAGTTAACTGGGGATTCAGTCTGGCTCTTCTGATGTGACTCTATCCCGTGTGTGTGTGTGTGTTAGGATTCAAGTGAATGACCAGATCGTGCAGGTGGATGGGGTGAGTTTGGTCGGAGTCTCCCAGCTGTTTGCAGCCACAGTCCTCAAAAACACATCAGGCCTCGTCAAGTGAGTTACCATGTCACAGTGTGGTGTTCCTGTGCATTGTTTGTATTCTTATGCTTTGTCTGAACACGTGTAGCAGACCGTCTCTTGTACTGCCCTGCCTTACTTCCATAAATTCCTTCCACTGGGGAGAAAGACTGAGAATATGCTCACTGCTGATTTAGATGCTATGTATCAGAACAAATTTTGGTCTGGTGTTTGATATGTCCCTTTTTAAAACAGGAAGTGAAGTTATTTAAAGATGAAACAAGGAAAGTGAGATAAATATAACTTTTCTTTTTTTACTGGCCACTGGATCAGCTACACACAGTATAATGTGTACTTTATGTTAATGCCATCCATTTTCCAAACCATACCATAGTGTTGATGTTAAGTTAAAACACTGGTGGCAATTTCCAGAATGCTTTACACCTGATATCTGAGGATTAAATCCCAGTCAGTAAAACTTTGTAATACCAGTGTTGGGGTTGGTGACCTCATCACGATTTTAATGCCATTTTCATGAGGTTTTTTCGTCTGATGAAGATTTTCTTCAAACTTATTACAACAAAATGTTAAATATTGGAGTGTCTTTAAACGCATCACCACTGTTGTGTTCAACACAGTCTACGCTTTCGTCTGTATTAATGTGATGTGGAAATATATTGCAACAACCTATTTTGATATTTTCACAGTAGAAAAAGCACAGGTGTAAATAAAATATAAATAAAATTGCTGCTGGCTGAATTATTTTGCTTCTTCACTTCCATGTTGTCAATGTTGTAGGTGAAGTCTGTGCTTCAGCTACTAGGACGAGCTAAAATGTCCCAGAATGCAATCTACAAGTGCATTATGGGAAGTGTCGAGTGCTTGCAGCTGTAACTTATTCGCCTTTTCCGGCTGCAGGTTTGTGATTGGTCGTGAGAGAGAAGGCGTGCAGAGTGAGGTCGCACGACTCATCAATGAAAGCCTGGAAATGGATAAAACGTCCAGAAAGGTGTGTTTTCTAAATGAAGAGTTTCTGGGTTGTGAAGAATTCCATATGTTTCCTTGCACTGTTTACTGTGTGTTTTATATATGAAGCGGGAACGGGCAGGCGGAGACGAGGATGATGATGATGATGCCAGCGTGTCAGAGAAGGACTGGGTGGCTGAAGAAGAAGAAGAAGAGGAGGAAGATGATGAAGAGGAGGATGTGTCTTTTCTTTCCAGTCTGGACAACTACCAGCTCTGCCTCAAATATCAGCAGGTATTCAACCACGACTCACTGACATGCATTTAAACCCACTAAGGGAGGCCTTTAGAATTGAAGACAAAGCAATTATATTTGCATTAATTTCATTGAAGTTGTATAATGTTGAGCAATAGATATTAGTCTGTATTATCCCTTCCTTATAATGTGAAATGGGTAATAGTTTCTCTTTCCATATGAAAATATCCTAAAGGATCCATTATAATTCAAAGCCCTCTTCTTTTCTTTTTTTTTATCTCTGTAGCTACAGTCAAATCTACGAAGCAAAACGACCAAACTTCACCACGCTAGAGAAAAGGTAGGTCACTCATTTGAGATTGAAGTCTCTCTCACTCACACACACACACACACACACACACACACACACACACACACACACACACACACACACACAATAAGTGTACTCACTTTAATACACGTTTGCATCCACTCTTAGAACAGTCTGACCCATTTAACTGTGCGCGAGGTGGCTCGGCGTTATTAGGACACGGGCCACGTTCCAACAATGTTCCTCTTCAGCCTCGCTCTTCTGCCTTTTTCTTGAAGTAATCACCACTGTGACATAACTGGGTTGCCTTTCAGTCCGAAATCTGGCTTTCCTCCATCCAACTGATCAGTGAATACCTAATTTGTTGTGTCGAAACTGGCAAAGAGGATCGAAGACGTATACTGAATATTCTCTTGGGCCTTTCTTGAAACCCTATTAATTGTAGACGTGCATCAAGACATGCGTAATATGTTGCTGTGTTTTGCAGTTAAAGGCATGGGAGGAGCGGCAGGCGTGTTGGGAGAGTCAGAAGGCTGAGCTGGAGCAGAGGGCAGAGGATGGAGAGGAGAAGGCTGAAAAGCTAGAGAAGTACGATGCTGTAGAGGCGATGCTTTATTTTTATTTGTGTAAAGTATTGTGTATGTGTATAGTGTTTTGCCATGGTAGATGTGATTTCAGGTTTAAAAGTACACAGAGTGGGGGCTTGGAGCTTGAAGCCTGCAAAATGTGGAGTAACATTATGCAGATAATTTTTGTTTTTAAGAGCGTATTAATGGACTGTCCCTCTGTTATCAGGTATTGGCAGGAGGCCCAGACACTGTGCAGGGTTGTGAGCCAGCGACTGGCCGATGCCCAGAGCCAATCAGAAAGCCTGGAGATCAAATACAGCAAAGCCAAGAGACTGGTCAGAGAATACCAGCACAGGTATTTATAAAAATCTGTCAGTGTGTCATCCATAACATTTTACAACATTACTCCAAAACTACTGAAGTGTATTTGGTAAGATAATAAAATTGTGTGACGCTTTTATTTAATTGATTTTTTCTTTTTTCCATAGATTAGGAATTTAACTTTTCAAACAATGTGTTTCAGAGAGAAGGAGAGTGAGGAGGATTTGAGGGGAGAAATGGAGGCGAGAGAAGAGCAACACAGAGACACTGTTGAAAGGCTGCAAATCCAGGTGAGAGGGGACTTCTCAATCCTGAATGGATTTACTTCACTGAGGCTGCCATTCCTGCTTTCACACCGTCTGTCACTCTGTTTGTCACAGATAGCGCAGCTAGAGAAGAAAGAGCCTGGAGCTGAAAGAAAGAACAACTCTGAGGACTCTTCACTCTTAGGTACGTGGCTGTGTTACTGAGTATACCGTTTATTTCATTTTTTTTTTTTTTTTAAATGACGTAATGCCAATGAAGAGGGAAAAATGAAACTTGTTTTTTTTTTAGAAACCTAGCAACAAAATGTGCTTCTAACCAAACAAAAGGAACCGTTTGTCTCAGGTCCACACTGGTATATTCCTGTCCCCGATACAGTGCGTCTAGACTCCAGTGCTCAGATAGCCAGAGCTCAGCTGGCCCAGAAATCCAAGCGCCACCCGCCCTCACGAGACAAACTACGAGAGAGCTTTAGAAAACCGGTAAGTGGACAGACGTGGCATTAAATTTGCTGTTTCAAAAACTGTCAAACCTAAACTCGTCCCGACGCCCGTCTCGTTGCTTTTTAGGAGGATGAAGTCCAGAAACGACTCAAGAGACAGTCATTGTCTGCTCCCACAGTGGGACAAAGGAGCAGCAGAAGTGACATGTCCAGTACGTCCTCGTTCTCGACCCTCAGTCCTCTTCCTCCCACCAGCTCCGTCTTCACCCCTCCCATCTACATCACAGACCCTGTCACTCCTTCGCCATGCAAGTCCTCCGCTTCGAGAAAGTCGAAAAGGAAATTTCCAGACTTCAGGTGTGGGGTCTCTGTCTCTCTCTCTCCTGTCGTAGATTTAAAATTTGAACATTTTGTCCCATATGAGTTTAAAGCCACATTAGTTCATAGATTCCCCTTCAGCCACAACAAAGTTCTGACACCCAACAGCTCAGTCGCTTGTTGTCCAAAATCCTTGATAAATTTGAGAGATTTTTTTCAATGACTGTAATCTGTTTTGTTTTCAGCGGCCTTCGCAAGTCTCTCAGCAAAAGGAGGAGTGAAAAACGCAGCAGGAGGTCCATGATCAACAGGTGTGATAACGTCACACATGCACAAAATGAAACTTGTCTATCTCGTACAAAAATAAGCGCATTGATGTTGAATATCCTGACTTGTCATTTGACATGGGTATAAATAAAAGCCATTTAAAACTGATGATCCAAAATATCTATTTCAGTTTCCCACTGCTTTTCCATTTTAATTTATGCACAACACCCCTCAGAAAAAGATGTGGAGCTATATTAAAGCTTGATGGGAACTGACAGTTTCTTCTATATCCATGACCTGTCTTGCATCCTTCCACTCAAAATAAAAAATGTTCCTAATATTTTTAGAATTTGCTTAAAATATGTGAATTTAAACGTAGTCATTGCCTTCTAGGGGGTCACGTGGTGACCTGGTGGATGAGCCCCCTGAAGTGTCTCCGTCTGGTTCAATCACCTCCATGCCCTCCTGCTTGCCCTTTCCCTGGTTTGGTGAGAGAGGGAGGGAGAAGGGGGAGGAGGGGAGAGGCAGGGAGAGGCTTCGGTCTGTGTCCAGCAGCAGTTTGCCGTACCTGACCACCACAGGACGAAGAGATCAGGTAAAGCAGTGTTTAGTACTCCCACGCTCCTCTGCATGACATCCTCTCCCCTCTCTTTCCACTTCCTGATGTAGATTCTTCTTTAGATCGATCTTTTTAAAATAAACACCACGTGCATGGGTAAGAATGCTGTAGATGGGACATGTGCTAGCAGCCCAGGTTTGTTTTCTCGGTTCCAGAGTATTGGCTCTCCAGTGGGCAGCTCCAGCTTGGTGGGTCATGCTTCTGATCACTCCCTCTCTGGACACTCTTACACTTTCACCTTTTCCTCCACCGAGGTGAGACTATCCCTCCCTTCCTTTCCCTTTTGCTTACTTCCTTCCCTACAGCGCACTCCTTGTCCTTTTTATATTCTCCCAAGCTACTCTCCTCTTTAGCTACAGTTTCCTCTCATTTGACTCTGTCCTCGTCTCTGGTGTCCTGTCAGACGTTGGACGATGACCCAGTTCCCACCAACAACAACAATCAGTGGCAAAGTCAACCCCTCTTGGAGTGGAACAACCAGCAGGTCTGTCTGTGGTTAATCGCCATGAACATGGATCAGCACGTGTCCGAGTTCGCCACCAGAGGAGTGAACGGCTCACAGCTGCTCAATATGGACGCTGAGAAACTCAAGGTGAGCCGTAAATGACCATGTTGAATATATATAGATATATCTAGATATATCTATATATATCTCTCTCTGATTATTATTTTCCTTCTTTATTTCCTTCCACATTTTATTCTGTTTTTATATCTTTTTGAATTTATGCTCAAAATGCAGCTAATTATTTGTCTGGAAATGTAATTAAGTTTGAAAATAGCTGCTAGTAAAAAAAGTGACTGGATCCACTGTATTTGAGGCCACGTCAATATATAAAGAGTTTAAAAGTCTGATTTAAATAGGAGTTGGCTGAATTAACAAATAAGGATCCTTTTTAAACCTTAAAATTGTTACTAAGATATGTACTGAGCTTTGCTCTCTGGACAAAATACAGGAAACTGAAGCAGCAGTTGCAGCAGCAAGTCCTCTTCGAAACACTCGATGTAGAAAACGCATCGCTCCAGTCCCAGCTGAACTACACCGATCTCCCCTCATTCACTGAAGAATTTCAGATTCTGTTGATCACTTTTTAAATCACCACCTGGTCTGGCTCCACTTTGTATTTCAGAACTTTTAACTGCTTACTTTGCTCCGACACCAATGCGATCAGACAACCAAATGTTGTTTAAAGTCCCACGATCCAGGTTTAAAACAAAGGGGATCGTGCATTCACTTTGTACCTATCAGTCGGGACACAGTACTCTGTGTAGCAATGCTGAAGGGCATCCTTGTACATCAGCATGTCTTAACTGGTAGTAAATAGTCTACTTAAGTGGGCTTGAACCATGTTTGTTGCCAAATGTGATCATACGAATCAGTTGCAGTGGAAAATTTTAATCTGAACCCGCTAACGTCTACTTACACGTCCACTCTCTTCTCACTGTCGTCAGGCTCTGGGCGTGTGCAGTCGAAGTGACCGGTCCGCAATGTTGAAAAAGCTCAAGGAGATGAAGAAAAGGGAGGAGAAGGAACAGAGGAAAGAAGATAAGAGGCTGAAGGAAAAAAGGGAGAAGGAGAAGAATGCAGTTTTGGAAAAGGAGAGCGTGAGCACAACAATGGAGGAGAAGTGTGTAAAGGACGTCGGGCGCAGTGGTAAAACTGTACGAACTGAGTCCCTCTTATAAAGAAGGTGACGTTGGATACACCACCAGCATGAGGGAGCGTTCGCAGTCTGACTCACAGAAATGCAATTTTCTGTTAGGTTTTCATTTAGGGAACAAAGATCTTCAGACTTTGACTCCGGCACCAAAGTTTCCTCTCACAGCAGTTATTGATCTTTTTAATGTCACTTGTAAAGTGTGTGTGTTTGTGATAATTTTAGTGTTTTTTTTTTTCATGAACTTTAAGTTATCGTGTCTTTTAATATTTAACAATGTGCTTATTTAAAACACTCGGGTATTTGCTGTAAATGCTTTTTTATGTTCTAATAAATAATTCTTTTAACATCCTGCACTTGTGTTAAACTCACAGGTAACATCTACATTCATTTTAGTTCTAAAACTTGTCTTTTTTGGAGTTTTCAAGCCCCTAAAACAGACTTTTGAAAACACCGCCGGCCTGATGCTTTGTTTTCATTGTGTCTGTCCATAGAATTACTCAATCTACCAAACCACATTTTGTGGATGGATGGGGCATGACCCGAGGAAGAGTTAATTAAATCCTCTTTCTTTAAAATGGCATGATGGGGTGTTACCCTTGGTGGAGGTATGCGCTCTCTCTCGTTCAATTTGACCTTGAACAATAACACAGAACAAATGGATATGAAAAAAGGTTTTATTTTGCTCTCACCTCCTTCCTGTTATAGAGCCAGTAAGTTCTGCAGAGGGTTGGATGCAACTTTACAAACCGAGTATTTGACAACTGTGGATGAATTGTAGTTTTATAATGAACAACCTGAGGCAGCTTAAGCACAACATACAAAAAACTGATCCGACACCAAGAGGCTCTGTAGAGATGAGTTAAAAATTGCGTGAGGGGGATGCAATGTAGTTGACAGTCACCAGTGTAAGCATCGAATGACTCTTTGGCCAGAAGAGCACGTAACAAAGTACTCACAAAGAATAAATACACACAATTCTGCAAAACATTTTAAAAAAATGTACAAAAACTGTAGAAACGCTCCCACTGCAGGACCATCTCAAAAACTGCCACACTCCGTCCAGTGACTCATACAAACTATCTAAAGCAGAATGTTTGATCAAATATTTAGTTTTTAAAGTTTTTTTGTTTTTGTTTAAAAAAAAAAAGGATCTTTCTTTATTTACAGTCCGAGCTGTACAAAGACAGGGGAAAAAATCAGTGGAATCTGTATTTCAACTGTAAGCATCGGAGGATCCGCGTGATCTGAGTCAAAATGTCATTGGCTGTTAAGAATAATGTTTGCTGTCATGCCAGGTCGTCATCCATGGCTTCTTCTCCAGGTTCTCCCATTTACCATTTCCAGCATTTATGGCTCTCTCCTCCCGTTTGATCCGAACCGCGTTGTAACTGGGGACCTTGTCTTCATATTTGGCACGATTAAAAAAGCCGCACTGCAGGCAAGAGGGGAAAAAGTCAATGTTTTGTTTGAGAAAAGGCTATTTAAAAAAAAAAGAAAGCACAGAAGGCAAAAGAGGTTGGTGAGATATTTAAGATGCTGCAAAGGTTTAAGAGGTGCAGAACGCCGCCTGCACTCCTCTTAAAGAAGACATATTTTGTGATGCCCCTGGTTTTAAATGGAGAGAGAAAGAAACCTTCAGGAAGAGAGAAAATCAAATAGATGCAGAGCAGCCCCCAATTCCTCAGAACATCAGATCAGCCATCACCTCCCCTGGCCATGCAGGTAAACTGTAACGATCCACACATACAATACATAGCATTCCTGCCACAGTTAGGGTTGCCCACTTCCCAATACCAGAGTAGAAGTGCTTTTGTAGCAAAAAAAGGAGCAAGAAAAGACGTTTCACTCATTCATGGCAGGCCATGTTATTTTACCCTCTCTCTCTGTTTTTATGCATTTGACGTCAGTGTCTCTTTTTCTGGTGGCTCCTCTTTATTCTTTTTTCCAAAGACTCCACACTGAGGAGAGGAACATTGTTAGAAGTTGTGTGAAATTGCTGTGATGTATACTTATTGTTTTGTAAATTTTGCTTTACAGACTTGACTATTAGTAAAAAATCGTATACACATTGGACGTGAAGTTAAAATAATGAGAAAGTAGGTGTACTGTCAGTGTGTTCAGTAGCTTGAGGCAGTGGGTGTGTCCTGGTGCTGTATCCTTGAGTCTTACCTTCCAGAGGAGGAAAGCCAAGAGGCCCAGCAGCAGCAGGCCGAGGAGGATGGACAGCAATATGATCCACCATGGCACTGATCCATGTTGAGCTGCACGCATCTCTGGGAACACCGTCAGTTTCACCTGGGAAACAGTGTAGTGGCAGAGCGTCGCTGATTAAGATCACATTCTCATCAACGTTTCAAAACGTCTCTTTATTCTCTATACATCATCCACCAGCTGAAGTCTTTGTGTCCATGCACAACAATGACACCTGCACTTAAGACCTGTTGTATAAACCTGCATCTGATGCAGTAAATAATCACGTCCCCTTCTTGGTCCAGGACAGTCACATATTATAAAGCTAGAATTACTACCCTGCAGGTTGGATGCATCCGCCAACCAGTGCAGTTTCAGTCTACATACATTTTTAGTAGGTTAGGACCTTTGACCACTGAAATCACATCAGATAATCTTTGAGTCTAAGTGACCATTTGAACCAAATTTGAAAGGATTCTCTCAACGCGTTCTTGAGATAACACGTTCACAATGCAAAAAATACATTTGTGAGGTCATAGTGACCTTGATCTTTTGACGTCCTAATTCTAATCAGGTCTGGTGCCTGAGTGTTATATTCAGTTCATATGTAAGTTCAAGTGAATGTTTGTATAAATTCCCTCAAGGCGTTCTTGAGATATGGTCACAAGAATGGGATGGACGGATGGATGGACAAAAGTAAAACCTAAAGCCTTTGGCCACTGGCTGTCACCCACACAGAGGCACAATAACCTGTGTTTGTGTTTATTTACCTCAGCATTAGCATTTTGCAGAAATGTGTTCTTCTTTGTGCTGTCAATGTCCAGAGAGGCCGTCACTGTCACCTCCACATGATGTAACTTGGAATAATGCTGTACACAGAAAATAGGATCAAATTTAGATGGGAAGAATAAAAGAACAGAGTGAACTGAACATTGATCATCGCGTGTGTCTGTTGCAAACTTCATTCTGCTCTACTATGAACTGGTTATATTCACATTCAATTATTAAGATTCCTTTAACACAAATACTTCTATAATTATTAGAATTATATAAATATATATTCCCCACAGGACAGTGAACCTGATTGTCACAGTTTCATAGAGTTGTAACATAATAGGATATTTGAGTAAAAACACAGTTACCTTGATGAAGGTGCTGTTCCAAAGGCGAGAGTGGATAGTGATGAGTGCATTACTGTCCAGGCCCTGCAGGGGGCACCTTATGTTCACACAATCAGCCCCGCTGTCACAGGACTATCAACAAAGAAGGGAAGACAGTGTCACCACTGGACTCCTCTACTAGTGGCTGCAAATGCACATAAAATATATTATAAAACAAAAGAATAGAACTTTGTTGTGTGTGTGTTACCAGAGATATTGATTTCTTTTGTTCCAAACGGGAAATAACGCCTTCATCACTTCCCTGGGAGTTTTCTGCTGATCTTCTTCTCCTGTTGCTACTTGATTCCTTAAAGCAAATGTACATTCAACTGTTACTAACAAAAACACGTGATCCCTGCGTTGGAATTCAACGTCATGTCCTGCCTCCTGCATGCTTTACTCAGATGCCCCCCCTCGCCTGAATGTTTCAATGGCGTTTTCCTTTTGTTATGAACAAACCATCTCCTGCTGTGTTCTTCATATATGAAAGGCAAACTTTCATGTCAGGAAACAGTCTACTTCTTCCACCACATGCCAAGAAACATCACATATTCTCTCTCCGAGTGACCAACAAATAAGAATGTGATGCTCTCACTGACCAGTCTCAGACTGTTGATCTCCTCTTTAGGAGTGCACTCTAAATTCTCCACTCCTGTGGAGCTGATCCTCATCAGGTAGAGCAGCCTCTTGCCCGGCTCCACCTGCTTTGGCCACCTGATGTTGAGGGTGGCGCTGTCAATACCTGTCAAGCGTTTTCCCAAGTTGATTATCTGTAAAACAAGTCAAGAGCAAGTGTCCTGCCTCAGTAGATGAAAGATCAATTATCAACGTAAAGCACATGTCGAGTGCTTTAGAGGACAATTCTGATCAGGTGGATATCTTTGCTCACTCTGAACTGATGTTTGATGGCAGGGCCTGCGTCACTTTCAGTCTTCATGGCCGTCTCATCTTTGACCTTTCCTGTATAGTAGACCTGAGACGGCTGGATTTGTCTGGGAGGACAGAAATGCAATTAGGCATGAGACTGTGCATACTTGTGTGTTTTTTGTGTGTGTGCATGCGTGTGTCTGTTTTACCCTGAAAGCGACAGCTGCAACATGATGGCCACCTTTGCCTTTGCTTTGACAGATTCTATTTGCTGTTTGCTTGTGCTATTGGATCAAAGGTTACACACAGGTTACACACAGGCAACGCAAATGTCAACACATAATTAAATAAAGTGCATTAGTGCCTGAGTGTCTGGGGATAAATCACCTAACTACCCAAGAAGTGTAATCCATGTTATTCTGCCGTTTGTGCCGCAGGATTACAAGCTTACATATACTTACGTATTTAACTGAAGATCAATCTCCAGTTCAGTATTGTTGGTAGAGATGCGGGATGTACCCAAAGTAATGTAGATGGTCGTCTATATGCACAACAAAAACATATGCGATTTTGTGTTAACAATGTGTTAACAATGACAATTGTGCAAAGGAGGAAAACAGGACTCACCTGTGAGTCACGTTTGAAAGGGTTTCCAAGGTCACAATCCAAATTGGAACCCTCGTTATTGGCTCTGCAGGTGATTTGCGGATCCTGAAAGTGAGAACAGGTCCTAGTCAGTGTGTGTGTGTGTGTGTGTGTGTGTGTGTGTGTGTGTGTGTGTGTGTGTGTGTGTGTGTGTGTGTTTGTGAGATTGTCAGAGAAAGAGAGGCTCACCTTAACACGGTAAGCTGAGTAGGTCAGGGAGCGCGGGAAGGAGGCCACCAAACGTGCTTCATGTGCGTCATCTCCTTTGAGATTGGTCACGTTGACCTCCAAGGTGATGTCCTTCTGGTTGCTGAGCAAGATTAGGGGCACGCCGTTCTCCCTTTCAACACACATATACAACATACATGTATGAATCTTCACATAGTATGTATATGTATGTATTTCGATACCGCTGCCAGAAAAAAATACTTTTATCTTAACAAGAAGCAAAAAACAACGGCCGATTAAAGAAAAGCATTTTTATCTTTTAACTTGAAATTTAATAAAATATCTGTTGAAAGTTAACAGTTTAAAGTATATTTTACTTAAATATACAAATACAATTGGACAACAATTTCTGTCGGGGGAAAAGTACTTTAGCACGACACCTGCTGATGTGGTTTCGCAAACAGTTCGAGTTAAGTGTCTTGATAACTAGGCACATGCGGTAATGTTCATGTTGCCTGTAAGCAGGGCAACTACCAAAAGTACAAAACACAAAAATGAGGCACCAAAATCGGCGTTGTGATTCGGTCTGGTAGTTGTGATTTGGTCCGGTAGTTACTAGGAACCGGTGCCTATCGGTACCCAACCCAGGTGTGTGTGCCTACCCCTTTTTTAATGGAATGAAGGGGTCCTTGTCACTCGCCATGTTGCCGTATTGACATTGCACCTGCAGCTTGCTCTCGCAAACATTGTTACTGCCACAACCCTCCTTCAGAAAATTCACCTATAAACACATTAAAGGTAACACAGGGTCAGAGGGAACATCTGCCACAATAAAATGTCAACGATATCTATCAATAATTCAGTTCATACACACAGTGTCATGCGTACACCCACCTCTGATCGAGTTACCATCTCCTCTAGAGCGTCTAGAATGGGGGGCGGAAGATCTGAGCTCTGCCTGCGTTTACGTTTGGCGTTCTGGATGTCCACAGTCACTTCGATGGGGATCCCGTGCAGCTTGTCTCGAATTTTGTCCTGTGGGATGGCAGACAACACCACATGCAGCATTACTACCCACAATGCCACAGTACTCAGGAGTGAATGGATACTTTGGTGATTGGAGAGAGTGAGTACCTGAATGGCAAGCTGACGTTTAAAGCACTGTTTTGCTCCTTTGCTGTTCATGGTGATGGTCCCCTTGGATTCATACGGTTTGACAGAGTCGGAGATCTCGGCGAAGGTCGCCCTAGAACTGAGACCTCTGTTCCTGTGGTCAACGTCCGCCTGCAGAGTGTACACCACCGCTAGATGGAACAGAATAAGTGAGTTAGCTTGAGAGAGGAGTTCGAGCAATGAGCGATGGAAAAAGACAATTTTAAGTATTGTTTTTTCACTGAAACACTATAAAGATAAAATTGTGCTTTAATGAAGAAGAATGTGGCTCAGCTTACTCAGTTTGGGAGTGTAGCTCTCGGGCTTGGCAGTGTAAGTGAAGCAGACCTCAACTTCCAAGCTGGAAACACAGTGATTATCAATCAGGCACATCAGTACTAAAATACAGTTTCCACATTATTTTGTCCATAAATTTGCAGGGTCAGTCTACATACATTTTTATTCCAGACTCAAATGAGGTCATTGTGACTTTTGACCAATGAAATCCAATCCGTTTATCTTTGAGTCCAAGAGACAACTGGCCAAAAAAAGGTCATGTGAGCCCATCGTAACCTTTGACCACCCAAATCGAATCTGTTCATCCATGAGTGTATGTCAACATTTGTGCCAAATTGAAATGGATTCCCTGTAGGTGTTCTTGAGATATTGCATTCACAAGGCAAAACCTCACAGTGACCTTTGACCACCAAAATCTGATCAGTTCATCTTTGAGACACACTAAATGCTTGTCACATATTTAATGAAATTCCCTCTAGGTGTCTGGGAAAAAAAGATTGAGTTAAACAAATAATGGTTCCACTTTTTCACGATTAGACATTAAACATCACATTTAAAAGAATGAATATGTTAAAAAACAGCGTACACTTACCAAAAGCCACTGGCACAGTTCTTCTTGGTGAGGTCGATTTCCTTCGGTGTGAACTTGATTACTTTGTCGATGTTAATAACTGGCCGTGATCTGGGAGGACCAAAACTCAGTGAGCATCTCAGTGAACACTTTGAGCAACACACGACCAGATTAACACATCAGTTGACTCACTTGAACACAAAGACAGAGTCGGAGAGGGTTCCGACAGCCAGGTCGGGGTAGGAGTTCTCATCCAGGTCCATGTTGCCTGCCAAAGAGTAGCCAAACAGCCTTACACTTACAGCCTTGCCCGACAGCACCTACAGCAAGAGAAACACATATTCGTGTGTGAGAACAAAAGTACAAACCAATATTACCCTGGAAAGATTTTTTACCATAACTATTGTTGTATGAGGCTTTTAAGGTTTGATACAACGAGTACGATCATTAAGGCCACTCAAGAAAAAAAGTGAGATTTTGAGAATAAAGGCACAGGTTTTCCTTGCTGCTCATTTCGAAAAAAAATGTATTTATTCTCCTAATATTACAATTTTCTTCTCTGTTACAACTTAACTCTTGTAATACTACATTATTCTCAAAATCTAGAATTTCTTGGATACAAAAAAAGAGCGAAAATGCCTTACATACCTGAGCTTTTTTAGAGCTGAGTCCTGTAGCGGATCCAATGTAGATGTAAACGTTCCCTGACCCTTCATTGTCATAAGGAGCTCCCACTGCAAAATCTGTCACAAAGACACAACAGTACTTTTCAGTGTTGTTCTAAAGGTACAAGTATTTCACTCACACAGAAACGTCATGAAAGGCCTGCAGGCCAGTAGGATGCATATGTACAGGTGCTGCAGCCTCACCCTGGTAACCATCCTTATTGATGTCTCCCAGGTTTTCCACAGCGATGCCAAACATGGAGTCTTTAGGTCCGTCTATTCTGGTCGGTTTGACTCCGTTCCATCTTCCTGCTTCGTTGACGTAGACGTAAACGGCTCCACCAATTTCTCGATCCTTCTCGAAGTACTGAGGTGCTCCCACCACTATGTCCTGCCAGCTAATTCACAACAGCAATACATGTCTGTGAGGATACAGTGAAAATGGCAATTTCAAAGCCGCGTACACGTATCGCCCTCCGTCTCTCACCCGTCCCCGTTGAGATCCAGCACAGCCAGATCATAGCCGAAAGACGACGCAAGCCCCTCCCCTTTCAGGGTGTACTCTTCCAGCAAGATGTTGCTCGCGGCCGGGCCTGCCTTCAGCAGCACCACCGCCCCGCTGTGGTTCGCCCGAGGAGCTCCCGCCACCACTGTCAGCTGACGTTTCTTGGTCAAACTCATGCCCGAGTCCAGAGAAAATCCTTAAAGACAAAGGAACGCTTGCTTAAATAAAAGGAAAAACAGGTGCTTGAATATGCTTCTTTGTGAAAATACAACAACTGGAGCCTTGTGAGAATTGAGCGTTTTACCCAGGTAGCTGTTGACCGGGGCAGGGACCAGGTCGGGGTTCTTTTCTCTCTCGTCGCCCGCCTCAAATGGACCATCGTCATAGATGCCCTGTTCTACTAGGGTGTCATTTTTTTGTTCCAAGCGTACCACGCCTTAAAGAGAAGAGCAGAGACAACACAAAATAAGATAGGATGGATTTGATTTGGGATGGATTTTGACACACACACACACACACACACACACACACACACACACACACACACACACACACACACACACACACACACACACACACACACACACACACACACACACACACACACACACACACACACACACACACACACACACACACACACACACACACTGGACTACCTTTCCAGTTGTATGCTCCTGGAGCCCCAAAGATGAGGTAGTGGTACTCCTTGTCGAACGTGGCAGAGAGGCCCTGCTGGCAGGATCCAAAACTCTCGTGGCCTCTGGGCCGGCCCTCACAAAAGTGCCAGACACCTCCATCTTCCCTCGCTTGAGGATCGATTTCCAAGTTCTGACTCAGGACGTAGCAGCGACCAATAATGTCACGTGATTCGATGGCTGTATTCACATTGGTCCGGCGCTGGTAGCGATGGGCACAGGTCTACCAGGGAAACAGAGACACATAGTTTATATGATGTGATAAGATTAAGTTGTGGTGTTCAGTGGAACAAAAAAAGTTTGAGGTCTTAGAACAGATAGTGTCACTGAAAGAAGTAGAACTAACATATTTAAGGATAGGATAAATTAGTTTATGAGTTATTACAAAATGTAACAAACTTTTGCTGCCACTAGCATGTCAGACATTAGGAGTCTCTGCGTCTCTCTATTTTATATCATTGTAAATTGATCATTTTTGGTCAAAACAAGACATAAGGAGACATTTTCATGTCATGTTCTTTGTCCAAACAGATATAGAAATATTCCTATTCCTATAGGATTAAATATAAATGGCTATAGCTGATGTTCCTGATGTTCTTGGATATTGTTATGTACCTATTCAGACATTTCACAGGCTAATAAACAATCAACCAGTCCACAGCTGAGGCTTTAATGGTCGGTATCCGTTATCACATCCATTATTCAACAGATCTGTTTAAATCCAAGATAAACTTTAATGGCTGCAGCTTTTCATTAAATCAAACAATGTAAATGTTTATGCAACATTTTGTTGTAGAGTCAATTTAACTCTTAAATAACTTTTAAATAATAAAACTTTTGAATCAAGGGAACTCAATAATGATGTCCATAATATAACAGATGTGTGTTCATGAGTATTTTAGATAGATTTTTTGGAATAGTGTAAAAACCACAGTCACGTAAAACTACTAAACTACTTAGTAGACCTTTATCTGTATTTTTTTTTATTTTTATGTTTAATCCATATTTTACTTTTTAATCTCACTTTCTTATTTAATCTTGTGTCAACGGAGGACGAGCAAAGTTAAAAAAATTAATTTGTGGTGCCACGCCCATTTCTTGAATCTGTTGTTGTTGTTGTTGTTGTTCATGGTGCGATACAAAGACAAACAGCCATACCACAATCTTCCCTCCTGGCCCCTGACTGTTGACTGTCACTCCCATCCACTGGTTCTCTTTGCTCTCTTTGGTTAGATCCTCTTCAAATACAAAGAAGACACAGAGAAGATACTGTGAGTCAAATCATGGCAAGAAATAAACCGTCTCAAATCACCAAAACAGATCAACTCACCGTCATTATCAAAGTTAATTCTGATGCAGCCAGTTGAGCTGGAGCTCATGTCACAGCTGTACAGTCCTCCTGTCACTTTGGATTTTTGACCTTTTATGGCTTTCGCTCTCGGGGCGCCAACCAGCAGACTGCGAGACACACACACACACACACGAATCCATTAAGCCACACGCCATATGCAGCTCAATCGAATGCACATTGTAACACTCTTCTGTCATCTGGGATTCAGAACGAGGAGCGCTCTGGCATTTCTTCCTCTCGAACATTAGTATTATAATAAATTCCAGTCTACTGTGTGACACAGCACCATATTCACACACTCACAAACACACACATCCGCCGCCAAACTGATGTTCCGTGTCCTCATGGTCCAGCTGAGTCAAAGACCCCATTCAGACGCCTGCTGGGCCTGATTGAAGCAGGCTTTCTATCTCTTTCTATGTGCACACACACACACACACACACACACACACACACACACACACACACACACACACACACACACACACACACACACACACACACACACACACACACACACAGGCTGCCTTTGTGGACCAAGGACAAGGGCAAATGCCACACCCAAGCCTTGGTGATGGGCATTCAGTTCCCAGTGTTTCCTACAGAGTAAATCAAACAAGTCGAGGATATCATCCTTTAAAATTATGCTTTGTGGAGGTATACAGTGGAGAGTTGGCCTCTCACACACACACACACACACACACACACACACACACACACACACACACACACACACACACACACACACACACACACACACACACACACACCATCTGTGGGGGACTCCACATACACATACTGACTGTACAGTCACAGAAAAGAGCCGTGGCCACAATGCGATCAGCATGTTTTCACTGCAGACCTCCACAGTCAACACCGCAAAACACTGAGTGCACATGGGAGGAGGTTTCAAACTATAGAGATGACTTTTTGCGACAGCGTAAATCAACATGAACACTGACTTCAGCAGGCAGGATGGGGATTAGCAGAGGACAATAAATCTGTTCATGTGACATACAAAAAATATGACTTTAACGGAGTTATCCGCAGAATTCTGCTGAGATGAGATGAATTTATTTGTGTTTTGCAGGAAACAGAGAGAAAATGTGATGTAACTTTCTTTACTTTTTCTACAATACACTGCAGTAAAAGAAGTCATCACAATAGAAGCACATTCCTGCTGCGTGATGGACAAATATACACTGTTTATCCTGCTTTAACCACTGGACTGGTTTTGGCCTGGTTTCAAAAACCAGAACACCATCATTCTCCTGTTTTTTTTACAAGGGGAGGGAAAGACACTTGACACTTATAATCTGAACTCTACGTGCACGCACAACATGTTTTCACACCAGGAGAAACTGTTAGGGCATGTGCTTGTCTGTCAATCAGATGAGTCCGTTTCTAATAAGTCAACACCTCGAACAAAGGATTTCTGACAAACAGTGAATGCCGGAGGGGCACATCTCCACTTCAGGGACACATGAAGTTTGGGGAATAGAAGGAAAGAGCTCTGACAAAAGGGATCACTCAAGCCCCAGGGGGTCCGTGAAATATCGATCCATTAGAATCATCATGATCTATGGGTGTTCTGTGTTGACATGGGGACAATATAGTTGAATACATGTCAAATACCTTTGTAAGACTTTACACTTGTTTTGCTCCTACATAACTAAGTAAAAGTGTCAAAAAAGAAGTAGGCTGTGTCAAATTATAAGGGATTTACATGAGGGGGTCCCTGGAACATTCTATCTTGTAGCTTGGATGAGAAATAAATAGAGAGCGTCCGTCCGAGTGTGTCTGCTGCATTAACAGAGGATGATAATGCATGGGGCCTACTTGTACTGGTCATCAAGGCCAAACAGCCCCCTTGTGAAACCACATTTCAATTCACCACATCTGGATTTCTAGTTGGATCTGGACCAAATTGCACACACTCTGATTATTACCCATGAATATTTCCTTTTTATCAACAAAAATGAAAACACCCTATCTTGAAAGACCCTGATCTGGACACACCAACATTTGATGGGTTCTTTCCTGACCTAAACCGTATCCTTCCACCAAGTTTCATGGTAATCTGTGCACTAGTTTTTGCATAATCCTGCTAGTTAACAAAAAAATACATAACCTCCTTGGGGAAGGTGATAATGTGACGGTGAAATAATGCATTATATTAAAATTGTATTTATCATTGAAACAGCAGAAACTTACAGAAGCTGCTTACGTATTATTACATATCACATTTAATAATTTATTATTATTTAACTCGTAATAAGACCTATTTAAGAATCTTATTTGGCAGCTTAGCCCGGTGGACAAGCTTCTTCTTTAATACTGTACTCACCATTGCTATTATTGTTTCTGACACCACAGACATGATGTGTCAGTGTCCCTGTGATAAGGTTGACCTGTTGCTCCACTGACAGTGACTCAGCTGTTCATCTAATTATTCACCACCAGGGGAGGAAGCCCCGACACACAGGCTTAGTCTACAGGAAGGACTAAGACAAACAGGGAGAGAGTGTGTGTTTGTATGTTTGGGTGTGTGTGCAATGACACACACATAGTGGCGGTGGCACTCGCTCACACTGGCAGGCTCCCCCAGCTCCCAGGGACCATAACAGAGGAATCCCACTGAGAGAGGTGTGTTTTTTTAGCCCATTGCTTAGCTCCAGCCGGTAGCACCCTATCAACTTCCAACTCCAAATGGGTTGCAGATCCCGAGGTTCATGCCATGTGTTACCTCTCTCTCCATCAGTCTGCCAGGCTGATTGAATAATTTTGAGTGCCCAGATGTAAAACTGATTTATGTGCCTCTCAGCATTCTTTCAGCCTTCACCTGTTTTTTCATCTTCAGCTCCTTCTCACTCTTTCTCTCTTTGATGCTGGATAACCTCAACTAACCTGAAGCTCTACACAGAGTCTGTACGGACCATATTTAATCACACAGATGGAGCATTTCTTCTGCATTCTATCATTTCTGTAATCTAGATACAGCATGACATTGGCATTAGTTTTCTAACATGCAGACATGTCTTTGTATTCTTTACTGTTCTTACCACACACACACACACACACACACACACACACACACACACACACACACACACACACACACACACACACACACACACTGTCTCCCAATCGGTCCAAGCTCTTTAACTTCTCTGAACTCTCACCCGGTTACCTCACATTTTGCACTTTTTGATTTTATTATAGACAGCTCCATCTGGCAACTATGACAGACTGTGGAATGCTACACACACACACACACACACACACACACACACACACACACACACACACACACACACACACACACACACACACACACACACACACACACACACACACACACACACACACACACACACACACACACACACACATGCATATACATGATCCCATCAGCTCCTGCCCTCTCCTGCAGGTACATGTACCCCTCCTACCTGTAGGGCAAAGAAGACGGCTGAAGATTTTTTTCAATACTTTTGAATAAAAGTTGGCATACATGGCTGGAGAGGGATAGTGACTCACGCACACCCAGCAGAGCAAAGACACACAAACACTAGCACTTACATCAATACAGAATTTTATCTATCTATCTATCTATCTATCTATCTATCTATCTATCTATCTATCTATCTATCTATCTATCTATCTATCTATATTTCTATTTCTGCCTCAGGTTGGGAATATATTAAGCAGCACAGTGAGCTCTCTGACACTCTTCCAAATAACTGACAACCGGGCAACGCCTCACTGCTCAGCCACAGCATGCATCAGCACCATTAAAACACACAAAATGGGCACACACACACACACACACACACACACACACACACACACACACACACACACACACACACACACACACACACACACACACACACACACACACACACACACAAATACGGGCAGCACATGAACGCATGTGCATACACACCAATGCGTACTCCACAGTGAGAGCACATTCCTCTTGTTATGGCAGTAACTTGCAAAACCAACATGGCTCCCTGCTAAGACATGCACACACACATTCAAATAATAATGTTTATATTATAATATAATATATAAATATAATAATGTAACGCACACATTATCCATTTCTATACTGATTAAATATAATATTGCCAAAACTCGTTTAAATATGTGGAATTGCAATCTGGAATATTTTTGTATTTGATAAACAGCTCTGTGTGATCATACAACTCACAATAAAAACAATTAGAGCAGCAAATTTCATTAGCAATTAAACTATTGATTAGTTTCTCCATTAACAGATTAACTAAATAGTTTGATCAATAAAACGCTATGAAATAGTGGCAAATGCCCATCACAATACCTCAATGCCACAGCTGCAATAATAAAATACCTATATTTCTTTGTTGATCACACAACACCTGGAAAACAGCATAAATTAACATTTGAAAAGCTGGGACTGGCAAATGAGTCAATGAGCAAATGAGTCAATGTTTCACATCCAAATAGCAAAAGCGTTTCTGTTGATCTACAAATCGAAGTCAATCTACTTTATCTGTACTGGCATTTGTCATCACAACATCCAGGAGTGTTGTGTTTTCTCAGATTTAACTTTACAACCTGAAGAAGGGCGACTTCATGGTTGCCACGTGCTGATCACCATGTGTCTTTCATTTAGTCTAAAACCAGGACACAAACTGCCACTGTGTGTGTAAATGTGTTGTAGCAGGAGAACAAAGTGTGAATAAACGTTAAAAACAGTGTGACGAAATACTGGGGGATGGTTAATGACTCTGAGCCGTCATAGTCCAGAATATCTTGCTGTGGGCAAACACACCGTCTGTGACCTCTAGCTGCTAGTTAGACAAATACTGTTCAAACAGCTACTTGGTTTCACCTCATCCACTTGACTAATTACGAGACAGAAAACCTGTGTCTCGATATATTTTGAGTAAAAATGTTGGTTAATAGCAGCACAACTAACTGATCATTACCAGGAGGAAGCCATTTGTCCTGTTGGTACTGTAAGATCATTTAAATTACATAATCTAAGAAATAACATTCTGCGCTTTTCTATGGACAGTGGTGAAATATAGTACATTTACTCAAGTACTGCACTTAATTACATATTTGAGGTGTTTGTACGTGACCTGAGTCTTTGATTTCCTACTACCACTACTAAAGATAGATATTTTACCTTTTACTCTGATACGTACTGTACTTAATTCAATCATGATTTTACATATGGAATATATGAAGAACTTGTAGCACATATCAAATTGTCCAACCCAGCTTTAGGACACAGAAAGCAGTTGAACTCCTTCTCTACCATCTATAAGATTTAAAATCCAGATTACACACTAAGGCATCTGCGTTTGCTTTGTCAACCTTTGATATCCTTAGTGCATTTGATAGTGTTGTATTTACATTGGTAATATTTGTAAATGTATGACTTTTTACAGGGTACTTTTAAAGTACCGGCATACTTCCTCCACCAGTGATTATGGAGTCACAGAACTATCTGTACATGCAAACACACACCTATTTCTGGCTGGTTGATTTGGCAGCTTCCCAGTTGAAAGAATGTGGGTCCTTTGATCTCAGGTCAGTTAATATTGATGCTTTTTCAAACCAGTGACCACTTGATGGCACCGGGCCTTTATGCAGCAGGACAAGTCCCTGTGAATCAGTGCCCATAAAAATGCCAACAATGATTCAGGGAGGTGTTTTGGACACAAATGCCACGACTGGATCTCACTTATAAACACTTCGGAGAAAAAGGAGACATTGTGCTCCTGTGGGAAAAAAAACGCTATTGTGATGGTCCAATAAAAATCACAAATAAGTAACCTGGGAGGAAAGAGTTGAAATATATTAACAAGGTTAAGTCCTATGACTGAACTCAAAGCTGGTTTTGTGAGAATAACAGTTTCTGCTTTCACCTGTGACACACCTGGACCCTTTTTTCTTGCGCTCTTGCTTCTAAAAAGTGTTTAAGTTGATTATTCTCCTCATGTTGCAGCTCTAACAGCCCATAACAAACTTTTACAGTCATCTACCCGCTGTGACATTTTAATTACACGCTCACTGAAGTTATTTTAAAGACATTAGAGGCGTGTCTCCCAGGCTTGGGAAGACGCACAAGCAGACAAATGGTCTGAATTCCTGGTGTCTTACAATCTCTTATCCTGCGGTTTGAGCTGCTGGTGCAGGGCCATGGAGAAGCCGAACAGGCTGCCCCGATCCCCGTTCTTCCGCTGGACGTTGTCGGTGTCCAGGTTGAAAGCCCACAGTCGCCCGCATCCCACGAGGAGGACGGGCAGCCACAGTCCACAGGTGATCCTGCCCACCATGACGCACAGGTAAAAGAAATATAAACTCCGCTGGAAGTGGTGAAAGGTGAGTCCTTACAGGAGGAGGTGCAGAGTGCGACTGAGCTTTCCACAGAGTTCAGTGTGGTCCACTCCACTTATACCCGCCCCTTCCACACACACACACACACACACACGCACGCGCACACACACACACACACACACACACACACACACACACACACACACACACACACACACACATCTCTAGCTCATTTTCCCAACATGTATTTACATTGAAAACAATTACAGTTTATTCCAATTACTAAAAAGCTTTGGTCAGCACTGAGGTCTGCATTACACGCACAAAAAACAGTGAGTATATGTATTTCAATGACATATTCAATTTCCATGTCACTTTATTACGTAAGTTCAATGGAGAGGGTCATATTTAAAGAGAATTCTATCACGTTGAGTTGGTGTGCATTAACCATATCACTTGAGAGTGATTTTATTAAATAAAGTCAAATGTATGCATAAATATACACATTAATCACAAGTTGTATGTGTAAGTTTAACTATAATGTTTAACTTATACATAAATATATAAATGAACACAACTTCCATGTATAAGTTTAAGGTTACTTAAACAAAAGTATACATAAATATATGCATTCAACACAAGTTTTCTGTACAAGTTTAACTATAAAGTTAAACTTAACATGTATACTTCATCTTAAGTTATACATAAATATGCATCTCTAAAATGAAGTGAAATTTAATAATAGTCCCAGCCTCCCTGCCAGTAAGGGAGCTGCAGGCCCTTATCCCAGCGTCCTCGTTCAGCCGTAACACAGGCAGCAATTCTCACTGAGAAAGCCTCCATTGTCCAACACACTGACTTCAAACACGATAACAACATAGGTAGCATCAAATAAATCATGAACGTTTATCTTTTTACGATTTTTCACATAAATCAGGGTTAAATTACGGAATAAGATGAACACATTTTTACTTTATTGACTCTGCTTGAGTTTATTTAACAAGAATGAATCAGAAATTGCTTTAGCATACCTTCATCTTTTTACATCCTTGCATATGCCTGTGAATAAAACAGTAAAAGGTTGAAAGGTCTTCCTCTCCTTTGTCCTCCATGCATTCTTACTCTCTCTCTCCCTGCCTCTCTTCTTTACCCACCATCCTGTCTTCAACAAGATCCTTCTGAAGCCATCAGATTGTGTTGGTTTGGTAATGAGAGTAAAAACACCTGAAGCTGCAATCAGCTGTGTGCGGAATGATTATTATCGATTCATATTTTATTGTGAATATTCTGCTACAGTTATCTATATCTAGAAATGTATGTAATTTGTCATCATTTTGATTTGAATCTGTTTTGATAACAGTGATATGAATGAGAAAAGAGCTCGTGGATTTTTGTATGTGAAAGCAATGAAAAGATGTTTCTGTTGGGTCCACATAGAATTCTGTTTCACTTGCTGTGTGACTTCACTTTTTACCGATGCATGTTAGCAATCGAAATAAATACTGTAATACCTCCTTAGTCTGTTGTTAGTTTGCAGCAGATCAATGTCTGCAGATCAATGCAAGGTCAATGAGGCCTGAGGTTGCGTCAAAACAGATTTGCAGAACTAAAAAAATTGGTGCTTGAGGCTACACTGGCATGTAAATCTGTGATAAAGCCTTCAGTTGAACTCCTCTGAGTACACAAAACATATCCCAAGTCCCACAAGAGGGGGAATATTTGCACAAGTGACATCCACGCTCTTACAGTAAACTGTGTTTGCTGACATTAAACATCCTTGTAGTTAGTTAAAAGGGAGACGTAGGGGGAAGGAGGAGATGCTGGAACAGCTCGTCAATACAGTGTTTTTGTCAGAAACACCAGTATTCCCTCTCGGCACATGGCTTTTTAATCCAGACAACAATAGCAACGCAATGATCGTGACAGATGGGAAGACAATGAGATAACGATTTAAATTTGTACCAAAGGAATAGAAGGAACGGAAAAATAGCAACTGCTGTGTTTGTTGTACATCAGCTGGCGGATGTACTGAGAAATTAGAAAGACAATCCATCATGCGTTCTCGCTCTGATCGCAACATGCCATCACCACAGGGCCTGTTGTCCTGTAACGACTCATTAGATGAGTCACAAGAGCCATACGGGGAGTCAGAGAGCGGCCTGGGCACAGCAGACTCACACAATTAACACACTCTCTCACTAGATGGGTTTCAAGGCATTCCATGAGACACTGACCCAAAGCTTGTCCCCTGCAACACAGCATTTCAGCAGACAATGCAGGCTTTGTCTGCACGCAGAGAAAGAGGGCAGACGAGAGAGGGAGAGGGGAACTGCCCACATACAGAAGGGAAGGCGCAAATAATGGCTGCAAGAGAGGGGAGTGCAAAAAAGGAAAAGGGCACAGGGAAGAATGTGATGCGTTATCTACTTAGAGTCTTCATGAGCAGGCTCTGGAAATATATTTTGCTTTTGTCCTGGTCAGTCACATGTTTGGCCTTTATACTGATAATATTACTCTATCTGATAAAAATCTCTTTCTAGAAAAGTAGCGGCATCCCTAAATCATGTGACCGCCCGCCTGCCGAATCTATTTTTGCATGTGTGTTTCTTTCCCCTGTCCAGTTTGGCTTGTTCCTGATGTTGTTCCGGTTCCAGGTACGAGCAGCAGTCAGCTGAAGGCACAGCAGTGATTTATGGCTCTGTCGCAGTCGGTCAGAAACAGGAATCAGCTCTATCGCTGATAAGAACAGCAGCGTGAGGTGTGTTAGCTTAGCTTGCCCTTGGCTTGTGCATTGCTTTATGTGTGTGTGTGGGTGTGTGTGTGTGATGACACATGGCACTTGCTCTCTCTGACTTCCAGTCACAGGTCTCCCTCTGTTTCTGGTGTTTGCTCTGTCAGCCTTATCAGCTCTCATTCATCCCTCCATGGCAGTTGATCATTTTTATGAAAACCATATTCTGATGGTGTTAATCATCACAACTAACATCAACCAACATCATATATACATATTTATCAATATCCATTTGTCCCTTTTTAAGCGTGACTACACAAAATCTACAAGACAGATTTCCATGAAACTTGGTGGAAGGATGCTGAATGGGTCAGGGAAGATCCCAGGAAATTATTTAGAAAATATTTCATGTATTTCGATGAGAAAAATCAGGCAGAAATGTCTGTTTATCAAGTGAAATTAAACGTGCTTTCATAAGAGGACTATTGTCGGAGGTATACACTCTACTGAGTGTCATTCTATTGTTTTTATGCTACTATTTATCTGTCCCATTTTCTTCGCCTCCTCCACTATCAACATGGGAAATAAAAGTCCCATCTGGTTCAGACTGAAACCCCCTGCAGCCATTAAGCATCAATCTATGGACTTTCAGTCACGATTTTAGGGTGACACTAAACTCCCGTAATTACTACAGAACAAAATCTAGAACTAACTGCAAATCAACAAAAAGTAAACAAGCAGCTTCTGAATCTTAAAAAGTTACGATATAATTGGCTTATAAAATACTCCGTTTATTAAATGAACCAGATTAGTCAGAGTATTATCACTGCCTGAAGATTGCCTCAGTATTAATCATATTACGGTAAAATATACTTTATTTTCCCATTGGGAAATTGTCCTCAATATAAAAACACAATCAAAAAACATTTACATACTTCCAACACATGTTCATATGGTTAGATAAAATGTACATGTAGCACAATATAAAACAATGGTCAACGAATAAAACAATACATACATATATTCCAGTTAAAGCAGGGCTTTGATGGACGGTGGGAGTGTCTGAGACAGTGGTGCCTGCTGAGAGGAGCTGGTACGTGAGTGGGGTCTGACATGATTTTCTTGGGCCTGTCTGATTATGATTAAGCTACGTCTAAGTCATTGATAAATCATTAATGAAATTTTACTGAATCTTTAACAAAATATGAGTAAAATGTCCCAATAAAATATCAAACAGGCATGTTTACACTGTAACTGATATAAATGAGCTCTATACATAATTAAGAAATGAGTTGTCTATCTGCTCTATGTACAACATGTACAGTGTTACAACATTAGGGGAGAAAAAAACAGTGTAAGCAATTTTCTCTGACACACATGCATGACGAAAAATGCAGTGCCCGGACTCGCCCGAGCCACAGCCCTGTGTTTGTTCTCAAAGCCAAATCTGCAGGTACACACAGGGAAAGAAACACACACTCACCTGAGGGTGTGGCACAGCTGACGGGCAGGGAGTGTCTTTATGACTCTGTAGAATCATGTAGCCTTAGGATACTCATAGACAAACACTCAGTTGCACAATCAGTTTCACAATCGTATTGAACTCCACACCCAAGAGGATCCACAACACATCAGTGCGTCGCACTTTCCCTGAGCGCTATAGATTCCATCAGCCTGCAAATATGTTGACAGCAGCTCAGCTCAGAATTAATTCACGGCTGATTGTGATTCAGATCAGACAAACTGATTCAAGATTCAAGATGTCACACCGTTTAACCTTTAGAAGTGCAATAGTGTGGAAGCTCCATTTAATAAATAAGTTAAGTAATAAATACTGAACAATAACAGTAACAAGACAAAATGTATGGTGATAGAATAAAATGTGTATTTAAAGCGTGATCAGCTGAAAACCTAGAATAGCTTGAACAACTCGAATGGCACTCAGAGACTGCAAACCTCCATCGAGGCCCAATAGTCTCCACATTTAAATTCACCAGATCCAGATTTTTACATGGATCTGCACCAATTTTCACTCATAAATATCAGTCCCCTCAACATGCCTGTTTTTTTCACCAAGATACATGAATTATTGTCTGGGAATTTAGAGAAAATGTCAACAAACACTGATGAAAACATAACCTCCTTGGTGGTAGTTAATTAAGTAGCTAGGTTGAAAAAAAGACACGAGAGAGACTAAATGAACAGTAATAGACTGAAATGTGTATTCAAAGAGGGACCGGCTGAAACCTATAGGGTATGTTGAACAACAGCACAGTGCAGGAGGAGGATTAATGAGAGCTGCTGGGCGAGCTCCTCTCAGGTTACAGTCGGCCTTCTCAGTTTGAATACAAAGGAGCAGGCTGACATTTTGGAAAGTAGTGCTTTCCCATAGCTGAGATCAAAGTGATAATGGCAAAACATTTGAATGCATTCTTAACAGCGGGTGAAAGTGTAATCATGATTTTAATGCTGTTGTTCCGGAGGTGCTGGGATTCATGAGATATCCCTGACGTGAATATGAAGAATAAACTGAACGAGGCTGGTGAGGCTGTTGTGTTTATCATGTACTGTAAAACAGAGAGTTAGCATCAGATGACATTGTGGGGACAAACGTCTAATTTACATTCCCTTATGTAGTATCTCCCATTCACTGTATTGTGTGTGTGTGTGTGTGTCTCCCAGCCCTGGCCAGAGGATGTAATATGAGATGGCAGCAGTAAAGGGAGGGGCCGCAGTGTTATGTGTGGGTCCAGGTGTGCTTCAGAAAGATGTGAACTAACCTCAAGTTCACTTTCAGTTCTGCTCAGTTTCTTTTTCTTCCTGACAGATTCAGGTCGGAGACAAATGTTTGTCTCGGCGTATAAAAGAGCAAAAGCTGCAAAGTTGACCAGAATAACAACATCAGTTGAGGAAACAGTCTCTGGACGGGCTGAGAAAACACGTGCAGGGAAGTATATATAACTTTCCCAATTCTTTGTGAAAGGTAACAATGTCCAAATTGCCCCAGTAAAGCAACTAAAAGAAAAGTAAGTAAAAGTAAAAGAACACTGTGACTTTTCTGTTCAGCTCCCACATGTGAAGGTGCAGCAGCCGGACGACAAAACAAGGACATGATGAAACAACATGTAAATTATCATCTCGTATCTCCATTACGTAAATAATTTTTCCCTTTAGGATGAATTGAAATCACTTAGGGGATCCCTTAACTTTCCATCTTGAACCATCACCAGTTCACATTTTGAATATGTCCAGTATTGTGGATTATTAACAAAGATCGAATGACACAGCCTCAGCTGTACTTGGTGTTTAATGCTAATGAAATATGCTGCTATAAATATGCGTACTAGCTAAACTAATATGGTGAACATGGTAAACAACATAAATGCTGAACCCCTGTATGTAAAAATTCTCTGTTGCATGTCAGACATTTAGTTGCCTGCGTGCCTGAGTTCACAGAGCTGCCAATTTAGTGCTAATTTAAAGGGTAACACATATATAGTCTTTTTATCAAAACCTTATTGTTACTAATGTTTTTTTGTTTTTTTTTAAGGAGGGGATTTACACATCTAAAGTAAGAATATCATATCTTAATCCCTGAAGTCTTCAAGTATATATAGTCAAATATATATATAGTATATATATAGTCAACAGCAAAAATAGTTTGTTATTTTGAGACCATTGATGGAATCTAAAGCAAAATATCCAAAATTTGACCATTAAATTATAGCAGAATAATCATTTTCTGTTCAATGATGCATAGTGTGACATGGTAAGAAAGTGCCTCCAAAACATTAACAAGTTTTAATGGCATTCTGAGGGGAACCTTTCGAACTTGAAAGGGTCGTTAGTGAAATTCCTCCACTCTTCCTCTAATGAACCACAGTGACTCTAATCATACATTAGTTTTGTATAGCATGGGAACAATGATGTCAGTATTTGTCAGTCCTTTGTTTTGGTGAAACCTTTTTTGAAATCGATAAAAAAAAACAGGAAACATAATGAAAAGGAAACATGATCATTCCTCTTTCAAGCTCCTAGTGAGGCCTGCACACACACACACGCACACACGCACACACACACACACACACACACACACACACACACACACACACACACACACACACACACACACACACACACACAGAGCTAAATGGGTTTTGCTTCTGTATAACCAGTTTTTCTCAGGTCCAAACACACTGCGAGAGCTCAGCGTGCAGGGCTGTGAACTCCACTGTGTGTTTATGTGAATGTGTGACAGTGTGAGTCTGAATCTCAGACAACAGACACAGACAAACACCATTTATCTGAGACCTTTTATAGCTGCCTCCGGCGATACATACCTCCCACACACACAAAGTGCACCCTCGCTCTTATTGTGGCAATCTGCTTTGTTTGTTTAGACGCAGGAAGGGTGAGAGAGAGAGATGCACCCAGGAATCGGTGGATGCATGGAGAGCTTTGCTTATCTGTGACTTGACGGTGGCAGATCGCCCCACCAAAATATTTCCACTGTTGTAAAAACAGCAAAAGGAATGAAAGAGTCAAGAGGTTAGCGGAGAGAAAGGTTTTCCATCTTGTAAGTGTCAATCAAGAGGGAACCCTCCCTTGCGCCAGTCTGGTGACTCCAGTTTACAGATGCTCCACTCGCGCACGCACACACACACACACACACACACACACACATTCAATGCATTCTTGCCAATTAACTGTAACTTGTGACACACATATAAGCCGTGACCTAATTATACTGCAAAACATGCCTCGCGTAAATGTGCTTAGACTCATTAAGGATTGATTCCAGTAATCAGTGTCATCTGTTCTGCAAATTTCATGGTATGAAAAAATGATCTGTTTGTCAAAAGATGAATCGAATCTCTCTCTCGACACGATCACATTTTCATGCTCTCTCTCTCTCAAGCTGCTGAGAGAGATGACGACGCCGTTCCTTAGCTTGGTCAGTTGATGTCCGTCCACCACTTGGGTCCAGACCAAAATATCTCAACAGCTACTGAATATATTGCCGCAAGGTTTCATACAGATATTCATGGTGCCCAGAGGATAAATCCTGTGGACTTTCGTGGTCTGGTGACTTCTCCCATAGCACTACAAGCAGTTAACCTGTAAAATATTTCAATATCTATTAGATTTAAGTATTTTTTACACACATTGATGGTTCCCTGAGGGGTTAATCTTAGTAACATTGGACATCCCATTTCCCTTCTGTGCACCATGATGATGGATGGTTTGCCAAGTGTCTGGTACAGATGTTCATGCCTCTCTCTCCCTATCCACACAATGTAGAATGGAGAAACTCCATCCGCCAAGGAGGTTAAGTTTTCATCTGCGTTTCTTTGTTTATTACTTAACAGGATTACAAAAAAAAACTACCAGGAGTATTACCATGAAACTTGGTGGAAGGATGAGGTATGGGCCAGGAAAGAACCCATTACATTTTGGAATCAGGGTGCAGATACAAGAATTAGTTTTCAACATTTTTGTAAATTTCTCAAGCCTTTCTCAAGAGATGCCTGTGTGTTTACTCTCTCTCCATCGGCCTGTAGCCACACGTCCTGTTAAAGTGAACGCTCCGTTTCAGGTAACAAGATTTTTCTGTGTTGGCCTTCAGGGGTTTGGACACAGAGGGTTACTCTGGTTCAGAACATGCCATCTGTGCTTGTGTGTGTGTGAGAGACAGATCTGCTTCCACAAGTCTGTAAAGGATGCATCACTTTGTTCGAGTCATAACTCCTCAGGTAGCCTAGGAACCGGGAATTCCTGTGGTGCTCCTCAGTCAAGTCCCAGGTATGTGTGATATATCACAGTTTCCTTAGCACACACACACTCACACACACACACGCACGCACACAGATCTACACACCTGGAACGCAAAAATGTTGGAGAAACATAACGTATTAATCTGCGAGTTATGTTTTTGTCTGCACTTGTTGCGTTTGTTGGTGAGCAGAATTATGCGAAAACTAGAGGACGGATTACCACGTTGGTTGAGGGATGTGGGAGAAGGGAACTATGAGAGGAGCGGAGCAGCGAATGAGTCCCAACATGCAGGAAAAAAATGACATGCATAGAGAGGGAATTCAACAATTCAACAATTCAGCACCTCACCCCGCCACTCCCAGCTCCTCCCTGCTCCTCCCTAAAATCCTACCCTCTAACCCACCTCCACTCCCCCCCCAAATATCTGCCCTCTGCTCTACACCTTCACTTTCTCTCCGCCCTCTTCATAAACCTCATATATCTTTCCTTCCAATTTTTGGGGTCGTGTTTGAATTTGAATTGCTCGTGTGCAGGCCCGTTAGGACTGGGTTACATCTATAGTCAGATTTCCAACACAAATTGCAAGAGCAGTAATGCTTTTACAAAAAAAATCTACAAGTGCTGTTCAGTTCAATATCTTTGTGCCTGCTCATTATTTGTCATGCATCAAACAACCTTTATGACTTGTGAATCATTTCCTGGCTGGTCATTATCAGATTGTAGATTAGCTGGCTCACCTTTATTCGTCAAATCCTTCCTGCCTCACCCACAAACTAGCACTGACACGAAACACACATGCGCGCACACACACACACACACACACACACAAGCTTAGACTCATGCTTACACTCAAGAGTACATTGGCAGGAAGTGAAAACACACCCTGTAGCAGGCTGGAATCCAATTTTTCTCTGAAGCATCTTCACTTCCTTAGTCTTTGTAAAAATATAAAAAATATCAAACATTACAGTGTCCTCACACCACTGTAGCCAGACTGACAGTTTGAGAACTTGATGAAGTTCTGTAGCAGAAGTGTTTAAATCAATCACATGCATATTCTGCACTCTGCAAACCAACTTCTATATAAATCCAAAGACCTGTAATTAGCACTTAAATGAAATGTGAGTTAAGCGCCTTGTTGATGTGGTCTCTTGTGCTAATTATAAGTTTTCTTTATTAAATCCTCCTGCAGACTAAAGACGGTAGAGAGGAATTGGAGAAACATCTGATGTTAGGCCTGGAATTTATAACCCTACGCAGCACTGTTGGTCTCGAGCTTCTACAGATTTTATTATAAACGTGTTCGTTTTTAAAAAATTGTTTTAATGGTATTGAACCAATATTTCAAAGTAAGATGTCACATGGTCCTGTTAGTGGATTTTCAACAGCCATTACTTACTCTCAGTTTAGATTAATCTAACAAGGGGCCTTGACATCAAGTGACAGACTTGAACATGCTAAGATTTACAGTTCCCCTCCTCTCTCCTCATGATTGTGGAGCACAAACTAATTGTTTATGGTCAGATGCAGCTTCCTCCTATTCGTTCCACCAGAGGGAATGAATGTGACAGTATGGAGGTTCAATTTTATAAAGCATGTGCTGCCATCTACTGGTTTATATATGACTTACAGTGTGTAATTTGACTGAGAGACATGGTTCCACTATCCTAATCAAAATGTGTATTAGATATCAATTAGAGTTTGCATCACATTGTTTTGAAGGCTGCACAAAATGTCTTAAAACCCCATGAACCTAATCTCTGCTGACTTTGTTTTCAGGGCAGCAGCTACCAATGAGGAATCTGAAGTCACGCCTTCTGTAATATTCTTGGGTATTTTAAGGGATTCATGGTGTACAGTAGAAGTATTATTACACAGAGTATACTAATATAAAGAATTGGCATCTTAAGTTACACAACTATTACACCTGAGCCTTTTTCGGTATGAACCAAGAATTATATACGCGAGGCTAAATGTGATCAAATCTGATTGTGATGAGGCAAAAACGTAAATCATATAAAATTGTATTCTGTAAGAAAAATAAGTTGCAGTGTAGAAAGAGCATTTTAATTTGTACAGACAATTTAATTGAATGGTAACATGAACAAATGACAAGTGGTCTTATTTTAGTGATTTTATTTTAAAACCAGTGTTATTTCTATAGTTTTGCTTGATAGCAAGCTAAATACTCATGGCCTCCATGTTTCCTGGGCAATACCCTGCTGATGTGAATTTCACCCTTTAACAGTTACAGTACAAGTGCTCCTTGATTGTCAAAGGTCACATTAAACTATCATGGGATCTACTGAACTGTCACAAAGGATTGAACACATCCCAGTGCTGGTCTAAAACAGAAAGACCTCGACCAAGTCCTGAAGGGCCAAAAAAAGAGAGGATGGGGATCTCTTATACTGAACATGTAAACACTCAGACATGCAGAGATGTCAACTTGAGTCATTGAATGTAGCAACAGACAATTGATTTCTGTTTGTGCTCCAATCAAGATTGAAGTTTTACATTTTAGTCTAAATGAATACATAAATACTGTGTGTACTGTGATACTGTATGTAATCCCCAGTTAATAATAACTTAATTTTAACTTAAACACCATAGAGAAGGTGTGGGAGTGGTTTTAAATATGTCCAGGTGAAGCACCGTTCAGGTTCTTGTAACTGTGATTCTACCAAATGTTTCTAGCAGCCAATCTCAAGGTCAGCAGTTCGATTCCTTTATGTCATAGGTTGCTTTCTTCTGGCAGTTTGGTGAGAATATCCACCCCGTCAGATGTGATGACCACCGTGTGTTCGAACTGAGCCGACCTGCATGAACGTCAACGTGAAAAGACACACATCATTCAAAAGGAAACATTTGGCAAATGCTACTACAGTTATTGTCGTTTTTAGACATTTTGAAAATGAGAAGATTAATGCTACTCTCCTGCCTGTGTATGTTACTATGGATCTGGAGATTAAAAGCAAAAAGATTAGCTTAGCATAAAGACTAGAATCAGCTCGCCTGGCTCTCCCACAGTCGAAAAACAAGTTAACAAGCACCTCTAAAGTTCACTAATTCATGAACTGTATCTCATTTGGTTAAAATCCAAACACATAGACAATGACAAAAAAACAGTAATGTAAAAGTTCAGCTGGGATATTTTTTAGAAGGGCTCTGCTACATGATGACTACAGGCACACAGCCGAGACGTCTTTTTACCTTTTATCATCTGCAGACACTGCAGTCCACTTGTCCTTCAGGATTCTGAACTCTGAAGACCCCTCCATCAGTATGGGCTCTATAAATTAACATATGATATCAGCTCCACACTCGCACACAGCAGCACCTGTATGTGCATATAAAGATGATAAAATTGTATCTCACCTATCGTGAAAGCCATCCCTTCATCCAGGGTCATGTCATTGTCATTAGCTAAAAATAAAGAATGAAAAAGAGCTTTAGGCAACATGTCCTTTATTTTAATATTAATTTCAGTTTTCAATATCACTGTCTCACAAATTAAAGATGTCTTGAGAGTCTCTTCTAAAAGTCATCTGGCTCACAAGTCAAACTATATCCTGGAATTAATTAGAGATTTACAGTTCAATAACAATTGACAAAAGAGTTTGTCTCATCATCGGACCACAGACCCAAACTTACCGTGGTGCCAGATTTCAGGATGACAGTGAAAGTAGGAGCCTATTCCATGTCCAATGAAGTAAGGACACACTTGGAAGCCGTTGGTGCGAGCTATTTCACTGCCAGCAGTGCAAAAAATATCAGTTGTCAAAAAGAGAAAAATCAGTGTGATTATATTGTAAATATACATTTTAATGTGTGTATTCGTTTTTTGTATATTTTCTGTGTGCGTGTTTGTACCTAATAGTGTTTCCTATAACACAGAGCTGTGCACCCGGCTTGCAGGTAGCGATGGCCTCGTCTCGGCAAAGCCTGGCAGTTTCCACCAACCGCTGCCCAGCCTCATCCACCTGGCCAATTAAGAAGGTTTCTGACGTGTCACCATGGTAACCATCACAATACACCTGGCAGGAACAGGAAGAAGTCAGGGACAGGAACGGTGATTCTCTGACTGATCGTGTGTGTCTATGAGTTTGTTGGATTGTTTGTGTGTCTGTTAAGGCTTCCACTTACCGTCACATCAATGTTGATGATATCTCCATCTAGAAGTTGCCGGCTGCAGGACACATCCATTTAAAAAGATAACTGATGAATACAGAGAATCTTGCAGTTTTCATTATTTACCACAGTTGCTTTATAATAATCAATACTGGATCAAATACCGTCATCAAATATATACACGGTCAGAAATGTATAGACTGTATCTATATTTATCTGGGGGGGTTTTCCCCCAATAATGCACTCTGTTCCAAAATGATACAGATATGTTGTGGTAATAAGAAAAAATATATATATATTCATGATGATACACAACCCAAATTTCTACATAAAATCCAACTTAAAACATAATTTCAATGTAGTAGGCAGAATCTTATATTGCAAGGAAATAAATTAAATCGATAAAAGTATGCAACTGCTGTGAGCATATGACCAGTTACCTGTCAGGTATCCCATGACAGACCACGTTGTTCACAGACGTACAGACAGACTTGGGGAAACCGCCGTATCTGAGAGGGGATGGGTAGGCGTTGTGTTTGATTGTCTCCTGGTGCACGATGAAGTCTATTTCATCTGTTGTCATGCCAACCTAGAAGCCACAGGTCATAATTGATTTTTTAATGGTACTTTTTAAGTACTAATACTCAGTGTGGTAGTTCGGTACTGACCTTCAAACTGCCTGCAGCGAGTAACAGTACATGTCTGGCGAGCTGACACGCTCGGGCCAGGCCACTGATTTGCTCTTGGTCTTTGATCTCTATGTAATCCGGCCACTCCGGGACCAGTCCAGTCCCGACATAGTCAGGTCGCACGATGTGCTGCAGTCCGGAAAGACAGGATATGAAGGGTCATACAGTTGTCCCAAGGTTCCATATAAAAATAGAGACCATAGAGACCAAACCATGTTAGAAAATGAGACATAGCAGAGTTTCTGTACGAAAGTGTTAATCAATTCAACTGCCTCTGTTTTGTTTAGTGAGGAGAATTTAGTTGATTCAGCTTCCACTGAGTAAATTAGTAAAGAAATGAAGAAATGAGTCACTCTGCAACAATTTAAAGTTTTCCTTCAACATTATAAGTATTGTTCTAATGGGAGAGATTTAACGTGAAGAGGGCCATTAATTGAAATCGAAATATCGATCCTGATGATGGTTTGTAATCACATCAGAATTTGATATGTGGTCATTTTAACCTCACTGCAAATCCTCTGAAAATGCTTCAGCCAAGTGATTTCAGATCTTAATGTACTGCTCCTTCCAAACCTTCTGCATCTCTACTGATGCTATTAATGGAGACGATGGACCCCTTCAAATGAAGAACATTTGAATGTAATCTGAGCATCGTTTCAAGCAGGGTTCCATCATAAGCAAGCTCCTCAATTAGTTCTGTGGCAAAAAGGGAACATTGGGCCCTGTACCTTGGGCACTGCATATGCAGGCCTGACAGCAGCTGGGCGAACTACATTGTGAGAGTTTTTCCACTTCCTCCAGAAGAAGCGGCGGTGTTGCTGACACAGTGGGGCTGAGGGAAGACCGCAACAAACTCTCTGCAGGAAACTGCCCAATCCTGGAGAAAAGGAAAGCAGCACAATAAAGAGTGCTCTCTCTGACAATACTCATCTGCTTAGAATAAATGGCAGAAAGAACTATTGACAACAATGTGTGTTTTCTAAAATATTGTGTGAACTGTGTCACAAACCACAGATTTTTTTTAAACAATTGCCTAAACATACAAGCTATGCTGCCACCAAGAACAGTTTAGATGAGAGGTTTAGCTGTCAGTAGCAGTATCATCACAGCCGTAGGTCTGTGTTACATTAACACACATTACATTGCACATTCTCATTGCACTCCTGTTTTGCATTTTGCATTTTACTTTATTTTTTTTCTATATATATCTTTTATATCTTTTTATTTTATATTAGTTTTTTTCATGTGTGTAGTACTTATTGTGTTTTTATGTTTTATGTTCCTTGTATGCACCTATATACCAAGGCAAATTCCAGGTAGGTGTAAACCTACTTGGCAATAAATACTTCTGATTCTGATTCTGATTCATTGTGGTCACTGTATGATTAATATGGTAAAGGCTGGGTTTTCATCTGTGTGGAACTGACACTTGACACTTGATTTATGATAATTGGATAAATGATAAATGATTTCTTGTGATATTGGGTTTGGCTTCACTTGTGCAGTAAAGTTATGTACAGTCATGTGCATCTATAGATATTGAATCGGACTGTGTAATATGTGTAAGAGTGTTGTGTGTGATGTGGGTAGGTAATATAAGCTCAGCTTTTTGTAAATATGGTATGCACAAACCTACTTTGCCAAATATCTATCTATCACATATATCCAGTGATCACTTCGTTAGACACATACATGTACAATCTAATAGAACAGTTCTAAGTCTGCTTGTATTGTGCCTATAATGTCCCACAGTATTGACACTGTCATAGAAACGTTGCCTGACCTATGTTTCAGTATAGAGGTCATAGTTAGTGAGAGTTGTGAACTGAACTGCATCACATTCATTATTATGTGTTTTTAATCACTCTGCGTCCTCGTGTATGTAAACGATGACACCTCAGTGTAACTTCTAGTATCTATCAGTACCGGAGTTAGCAAGAAACACCGCCGTCTGATGTGGAGATATCGGAGCTGCTGTCTTTTGTTTCAATGTGTTTGTTGATCGAGCACATTGCTTTGACTTGGGCGGGGAGAGAAGCCACTAAACTTAGCTGCTGACTCGGGTATAAAAAGGATTTTAGCTCGGTTTCTACCTGATCTTGTGAACAGCGCTGTGGAGCAGTGCGCCGCCATGGGTTGTTATTGGAGGTCACATGGTACGGAAGTCACCACCTCCGGAAGTCACGTGACGCACGACTCAATGACTGAA